>NC_059534.1:6100606-6403636 GCF_905147795.1 Pieris rapae | reverse complement strand
GATCACTGCAATCCTATTTTCAATAACAACCCATTCCATATTGTAATATGATAATAAACACAAAAATGTGAAATGGCGCAAAAGAAGTTTTAAAATAATATACGTGTTCCAATTTCAAAATAATTAAAAAGTTTAAAAAAGGAAACGTTTTTATGTAACAGTAAATGTGGCCACACGAGTAATACTATAGGTACAGATGCAGAGATGTCTCTTGAGCCGTTTAACTGCTACCGAATATTATGATCATGCAACTACGTCACCTTACTTCGTTAACACCTTAGTACAATTTAATTTATTATAAAACAAACTTCTATTAATATACTAAAAAATATGTGAAAACTATTCATTCGTTTTTTTCCACACACTGCACCGAACTCTACAAAATACACCCCTAAAATCATTACCTATATCGTATACACAATATTGAAAAAATACGTGTATGGATACTCTCAAACGTTCCTGTATTTTTAGTTTATGTCAATGAAATCGCAATTAAGTAAACTGTAAACATATAAAACAAACACATAACTTATTGCTTTTGGGTTAAAACAGACTTTATTTGATAAAATGACGTAGTCCGTGCCCAATAGGCATAATTACTTCTGAAAATTCTCATTCTGTATTTTGTGAACGTCAATAAATGACCCGAATACAATATCAGTTTTCAAACAAATTGATATACATATACATACATACATATTAGATTTCACATTTCATACGTAGGTTAACCTTTTAGCTACGTTTGATATGAAATAGGAAATTTATTTACACTACACAAAGAAATAATGATTAAAAAAATCGATTTTTAAAAAAGTATTTCAGTGATGGTTACAAACGGTCATTCAAATAGATGAAATATAAAATATCTTAAGTCAAATCAGCAGCAAATGATTGAATTTTCATATTCATTTCAATTTAACCACTGCTAATTTAATCACACGTAAAATTTAAAGAATTTAATTAGACACAACCAATATTTAGTAACCCGCCGAAGTATACGGTTCAAATAACATATTGTGGATTTAATGAATCGTATTGCACCACATATTCCAGAAATAGATTAAATTCGAATTCCGCGTGAGATGCAATCGTGCCTACATAAATCCAAAAACATCTTAATAACGCTAAAATAGCTTAAAGCTGCAATTAGTTATGCCAGCAGACGAAGTATTTACTTTTCTTATTGGTACACATTCTTGTAATACACCGTTCGTTAGGTGCATGACAATGTAATATAACAAGGGTGCGGTCACCTGGAAAGGAATGTCTGACTATAGTAATTATTGGTTTATTATTATTTACTATGACCGTAGGTCTACGTAGACAAAAATATTTAAAAAATGTGTTCGTAAATGATAAAATACATTATTCAATCACAGTTTTTTTGGTTTTTGGTAGGTATTTAGGTATTACAGTCATTTTTAAACAACGTTGGACTTTTGACTTGTTGGCTTACTTATGTGTATAAGTAACTGTATATTCAAGCAAACTCTGGCAATATAAATTGTATGTATAACTATGATAATATATGTATCAATAATTTAAATATTGATTTATAATCATTGTTGAGTATAAAGGTACTAAACTCTCAATAAATTAAGAAATAGGCCGTAATTGAGAACGCAGGTCGCTATCAGCTCAACGATAACCTTGCTAATTCACACAAACGTTTCTTTAGCACTATTCGTGAACCGCACCGCGTATCTGATAACACTTTGATAACGATACCTAACTGAGTCACATATCTACCGACTTGCTAGTAATACACTCGGATTTATTAAATATCAACCAAAAATCTGATTGATAAACCCATGTTCTTAGTGTGCGTTTTATTTTAAATGTATGTATAATTTTGTTTATTTTTTATAATATTTAATATAAAAAAAATGCTTTCAGGAAGACCAGAACTTTGAGATGGTGACGTGACATGTTAAGCATGCGGTGGGTGATCTGGTGGAATATTCTAATAGCGCTCCATGCGCCAGGTCCTGCCAAAGGACAGACAGCCACGCCGACCATTTGCGACGATGAATCCTGCCGCTGTGACTCATTTACAAGGGTCATATGTAGCTGTACGAAGGAGTTAGAGGTGTGTATAGATTTCTAGTGCCATCTATTTCCACCTTATTAATTTTATTCGTTAGCAGTTCATACCTTGTGATAGGGTAGCCATTATGACAAAAGGTTCTCATCAAATTATAGCTTAATAATATAATTATATATATATATATATATATTAATAATTTTATAATGTCTTACAGGAAGTGACTCTCAGGCCACAAGGTGCTTATAGAATACCACCTATGACCACTGGTATAAGCATAGAAGGATGTAATAGTGTAACATTTCTTCAAAATAGTATTCAAAGTCTTATTCAACTCAGAACTGTAGAATTGAAGAATATTAGCAACATAGTGATCCGAGAACGAGCTTTGGATTGGTCTCCCTTTAGCAGAGACAGTGAAATGACTCCGGGAATTCGATTAACAATAGAAAATAGTACAGTAAGTGAAATAGCGTCTCACTCTGTTCAAGGAAGAATCAACGAAGTGATCATCAGCAACAGCCGGATTATTAATTTACGGCCCTTCGCGTTTTCTAGTCTTACGGGAGTGAAAAGTGTCGAATTCATCAATAATGATTTTAACAATATAGACATACAAACTTTTAAAAAGTTCACTACGTCTAATTTTATAATACGCGGTGGAACCATACATAATTTACCAAGTAGATTTTTATCAGATGTAGAAGTTACTAATTTATTTCGACTAGATGGCGTAAAAATAAAATATTTATCAAGTTTGACATTTCTTGTCACCGCACCAAAGAGAATTTTGATAGAAAATAATGTTATTGATACAATAGAAGGTGATTGCTTTCACATGGTTTCTCGAGGCCCAATAACCTTTAGAAATAATTCTGTAAGTGTATTAAATAAGGGTGCTTTATTAGGGTTTACTGTGCAAAGGGAAGTAATAGCAGTAATGGGCCGTCAAGAATTATTAATAGATAATAATACAATAACTAATTTAACTCCCGCCGCTTTAATGTATAATCAAACAGCTCTTACAATGCGAGTTGATGGGCTAAATCTAAATAATTCTTGCACATGTGAGCTGGCAGAAGAATGGCATGATGTTTATAATAAGCAAGGCGGAATCATAAACTGCTGGTATGATTTGGAAGGATATTTTATTTCGCTGCCGACCTTCGTCAGTATACGATGTGGAACCTTTAAACAAACGTTTTGGATCTTTGTCGCGGTAGGCGTTCTATTAGTTGTAATAGTGTCTGGCATTGCTATATTTTTCATAGTCAGAAAGGATAATGAAAAAAAAAAGAAATTGCAAATAGTTTTACCAGATGGTAAGACGTATAAAGAAACTGAGTTTCATGTTATAGTGGAAAGAGCTGAGCTCCTTACGACAGACTTATGAACATAGTGATCATTTTACTAACATGTAAAGTTAACGTAGAGTTGCAAAGAAAACTGTCCTAATCAAACATTCCTTGAGAGGATAGAGTTAAGTACATACTTCTACCTCAGGTAATCAAGTAAACGAGGATGTGCCAAGTCCGGTTAAATTTAGTCTCCAACAGTATTATTATGTAAATTTAAAACAGGTTAATCTAGACTTAAGTGGTTTGTAATAAATTGATTAATAAACAGTACAGAAACAATGCTCCATTATTAATCCTCTACTTATTAAATATGAAATCTAATGCATGTTAATAATTTTTATTATAACATGGTCCCATTAACGAGTTAACAATTTAGGCGTGTGCATTATATAATAATCTTGTAAGAAACTGTATAAGTACAAAATTGTTTACAATGTGTTTGTCAATATGGAATAAAATTGATATATATGTAATGACGTAATCCCTTAGTCACGAAAACTAAATCACTATTTGTGTCATATATAATCATATAAGCGTGTTGACTTAGCAGCTCCAGCATGCATTTTATCCCTTTGGTTAGTTTGACCCGTGGCTGTGCACCAATGTCCTTTCTATGTACGCATTTACACTTCTGCGGTGAAGGAAAATATTGTGAGGAAACCTTTACATGCTTTAGACCCAAATAGTCGGCGGCGTGTCGGGCACAAAAGGCTGATCATCTACTTGCCAATTGGAGAAGAAATATCACGAAACAGTAGAGACATTCAGATGTCTGTCTTTCTAGGTCTGGGACTCAGGTCCCAGACCTAGTTTTTATGAATGTATAAACTGAAAATTAAAACTGATAATTTAATTTTGCTTTAAAGTAAATGTGTTTAATGTTCGGTAAATATGTATTACACTTATCGTAGTTTAATTAGAAATTTGTATTCATAAGTGTTCATTATAAATATAGTGCTTCTAGCGAATTTTAATTATAATTTACGTGTTATTAAAATATCAGAGGTACTTATACTGTCAATGCGAATGTGTAGGTTAATAAATTTTACGTTACTTTAATACAAATGCATAGATTTTTACCCTCTAAATATAATTACTATATGTAACGTAGTCATGAGGTTTATGACTCATTAATATTTCAACGTCGCTTACCATTTTAGAATATTATTTTCATATCACAGAATACATCGATCTTACTTTCCTAGTACACAATATCTAATACTCTTATTGAACTATTTCTAGCGAAGCGCTCTGCAGTCTTTGATATATTTTCATATTTTATTCTATAAATGCACCATATTATGAAGTATTATACACTATTCCTTCAATTATTAAAATAAATCAGTCATGAGTGCTGTTCGCTTTTAGTTTAGCTTAAATATCCAAACAAAAAGAGACGGATGAGTACCTATTTCAGTTAAAAATTGAGACTGATTTAGTTTTTATGAATAAGTAAGTGGCTAAGCTACGCCATTTCTCACGAAGAACAACTATTTTCTCTACTTCATGTTTACATTTATCTGCTGTATTTCTGGAAATCTAATTATATATTATTTAATTTTTTATTAAATTATATATTATATAGGCTTTGTGAATATAATTTGACCTTAATAGAATGTACATCACAAGTATACGATCTGCTACTATGCACTTTTTCTCTATAAATGTCTTCGATTACGATTACTAATTATTTTAAGATATATAATATACCAAAGCTCATGGACACTAATTTTAGTGGGTGCACTGCCGGTTTTTGTGGGGGGGGGGGTGAGTCTTTTAAATAATTCCAGGTCGTATTTCCCAGGAGTATCACGGGGAGCCGTTTCTTTTGCAAATGGCGGACGCTCACAGTAACAAGTATAGGTACTAACAAATACTGTCTAATGTAATATTCGTAGAAAGAAATGCCGCTGTGCGAAGCAAGTTGCATTGAGAAGCGAAGAATCCTTTCCAATCCATTTAAATTTGTCCTTTCGTAATAATGTTAAAAAAAACCACCCATGCCACCGCGAAGCACTTATTTAAGGCTAATTTGCATTGTCGACACTGGGATGAACTGGGTTGCGGTCTACGGTGCATTTGTGTGTCATTTGTATATTATGCATATATCTGACATACGATCGTTGAAAAGTTTCAGCGTATCAATGACGATGTGCCTGAATTCCGCTATATGCCAAAACTGCGAAATTTATTTTGATATTTTTGTGTAAAACTATGTACCTTTTAGTATTAAGATATATCTATTCATAAACCCTAAATGTGACTGATTGAATCGTTCTAAAGATGTCTTCACCACAGCGGAATTAGTAAAGTACGAAAAATACATTAGAGAGTTTATTTTTATGAGACATATTATTATTAGTATATAAGTAACTGAGACGTTACTAATATTATTAAGTTACAAAACAGCATATCGTTACTATTGCTATCCCACACAAACGGTGTATTCTTATTTTCTTTAAGATAATAGCAAACATCTCAATAATACTTATATACAAAGATCTACGCATAGATTTAAAGTATCGTAGAAATAAAGCGAACGGTTCGCCATCACAATTATTAATATTAGTTATTTAAATAAATACATAAACATAAGAGTTAAATAAAATCTTTTGATTTCGATGCCGGCCTTTTAAGAGGGGATTGATTCGGGATAACTTACGAGGAACAAAACGATGCAGGGTTGCAAGTGTATTCACTAAAAATATTTTTTATGATGTACTTGCAATATTAACTTTTAATATATAAATAATAACTTTTATTTTAACACTAGGCGTTATTGTCTTTTGTTATATATCTTTTTAAAAACAGTATTTTAATTAACTGACCACACAAAGACGTCACGCTCTGTAAAACATAACAACGTTAGAACGACAATTGAAGACTCGTATCAAGGCACGTTCAGTTGTAACTGTAAGTTTTAGTGTACTTACCGCAGTAAAGCTTGACCATCAAGTACATTGTGAACAGAAGGCGGCGAAGGCAAGTCAAGTCCACGGTAAAGAAACATGGATTCGCTCTCATCAGTCCCATCGGCTTCGCCTCCTGGACTGTTGCCAGTCCCCGCCAGCATTTGAAGTTCCACAACAGTCACTGAAACAAGATACCGTCTGACTTTTCGTTCTTTTATTTTAATCTACCTGACGCATCTATAAAGTTGTGCAAGGCCGGTAACTGCAGGATTTAACGTAAGGATTTTTCGCTTCTATTTGAGATTTAAGCAACCTCTTTTAGCCGAAAACTTTTTTTTCTGTAGTGTATTTAGTATCAGCATTGCACGGGTCGCTAGTACTTAATATAATTTAACGTTACTGAATCACTTATTAATCAGTGTGTAGAATACACGTATGGGTTAAATAGTATTTACAGTATAATGTTTTATACGAGCTGATGCTTTTCTCACACAACGAATAAGTATATATGTATAAAATATACAGGGACCAGTGCATTAAGCACATTGGTAAAATTTTATTATATAACTATTGTAATATTAATATGAAACCAAAAGTACTGGTTAAACGAAATATACGTTTTGTTTTCAGAAACATATCACGATAATAGAGCCTAATTGAAAGCGCAAATTTCAAATGCTACGCAAGTATTACCTATTCAATAGCTCACACCTGCACATAAGTATTCACGATACACTGTGTGAATCAGTGATGAATCCAGAGTAAATATTAGCCGTCACTGTAATAAACGTGACCTAGAAATACGTGTTACATTGTTTCATAGCTTGCATTGTGAAGTACAAATTGTATGAGTATAACGTAATAACTAACGGAGAAGAAAATATTCGAAATTAAACAATAAAGTTTCTACCATAATTTCTTTTATTTTTATTTGATTTTTAAACTAAAAATCAAATAAAATTGTACAAACTTTACACTGATACTATTATCATAGAACTTGAAAACTCTTCAGTAACGAAGACCGTACACTCGTAAGCTAATTAAGTGTGGTGGGTATTATTTGCATTTGCTACACAAACATCAAATTATTTGCATATATTTGACACAATGTTTGCTGAATCTCTTTTCAGCTATTTAGGCTGAGAACTCAAATGCTTGCGCAGACAGGATTGCAAGACTATTCGAGTCCTTACACACACAAGTTTTTAAAAACCCAAATTTCATTACTTAGAAATAAAGTTTTTTCCACCCTAACTGAGATTTTACTTCCGTACAGTCTTAACCAATGAAGCCAAGAACACATGTAGTTATCAAATCATTGAATACTTACAATAACTCAATGGTGATATGTCGATATCAGGTGCTAGTAAACGCGATGCGCAAGCGGCTCCACTATATACTAGTTCCATCTCTAAAGACACCAAGCCTTGACGTTGAGATGTAAATGGTGCGTCTTCGTAGCCGGCGCAGAGGCATCGGAAACCGAATCGGTTCTCGTCCGGCCTACGAAAGGATTAATAATTATGCGTATTTCACTTTTTCTAATTAAGTCTATCATAAAACTTGTTGCAACTGCTTTGTTGTTTTGTTTAAATAGCAGAATTTCTGAATAGGAATAAAATAATAATAATGCAGTTATACTTAAAAAAATTATATTAGCTTCGTATAGCATCGGTTTTAATTGTGCACCTGGAAATACAAAACCATTGGACCGGCCGGGATTTGAACGAGTTGTCTGCTTTCTTAAAAGTAATGAAAATCGTAAATATTAATAGCAACATTACTTACTCATCGTCGTTCTTATATTCGTTTAAATAGTCCGAAGCCGTTTCAAGAGAAAATATGACCTCGTTTCCAGGAATGAGGAGTCCTTTGTGAGGCCAATCAGCAGACCTACGTGAAATATAGACATTGATTTCAATAAAACTTATTCAGACCTGTTAGACGGGCAAATGAGCAGTGAGTATTTAAGGTTACTCGCGCTGCCACTGCTCATGCCGTTGCTAATGCCAATGTTGCATGTCGTTCGGTAAAAGAGGTAGAGCGTTTAGAAATCAAATTAAAATAATGATGCTTTATTATATTTAACTTTATTACTAAGAGTTCCACCATTACAATCCCATGTATCCCATGAATGAGACTTTATTGTGAGGAAAACAATTACTACCGAATGTTACTAATTTACTGTGATGTTTATTTTTAAAGAAATTCAAAAGTCTATAAAAAAATATTAATATTTGAACCTCTTAATACTATTTTTTAAAATAATTTATTACTTTATCATATTAATTTGTGTATGTGAAGCCAGGTTTTTTATTTATACCACAAATAAATAATGTAAGTCGTGTAAATATCATATAATCTTCCGCTTTCCAACATCGAACATGGTGATAAAATTGAGTTAATTCAATTACAGAAAACTCTGTGCTGAATTAAAAAACTAGCGTTTGGAAGGGGCAACTACAAAAATCAAGTTCAAAAGTGCAATTTTTCTAATTGGAATAGATCGTAATTTTCTTAGCTCAGTATTGCGTTATTGGCTTTGTAAATGCATATTTTTCATATTGTTAATCCTCCTAATAAAATCGGGATTTTACCCACGTCCTAGGTGGCGTACGAAACTTTCATATATTTTAATAAACTTAAACGTGACTATCCCTATTCATATCGTATGTTGCGACTTACATATTGGAAAGTTTGGGCGTAACGCTGACATAGGTGCAGTTATATTGCATGCAGGGCGCGTCTAAGCATCCTTCATCAAGCTCTTCTACCTCCCCCGTGTCTGAAGTTAGTTGAATAATCCTCTGCAATAACCCTTCAGTTAGAAAAAGCACACGCGACTTTAACATTTATGTATGTCTGTAAACTGTCTCAACTAACTATCTCATGCCAAGCCACGCGATACCTCACACGATCTAAATTTAATCAAAAAGTTTCTATTTTTGCTACAAATTAAGCTAAACCCAAGCAAAAATCCTAAAAACTGTCACCATTTTGTGTTTCAAGCCAAACTATTACGCGATCGTAACATTTTAAGCGTTATTCACAAGCGGTACTGGAAAACTTAGGACCTGCTTGCCATAGTAAAGATTCAAAACCTACACATGCAAATAGATATAAGAATCAAACTATAAAATCGTGTCATATAAAGATCATTATGTATTTAAATAAAATAACCAGTTTTCTTTTACCAATCGCAACTCATATTTAGTCTTAGTAAGGATATTAAAGACAGCTAAATACTTAGATAAAAAAAAGCTGGCCATTAATAAATTAACTAATTTTAATATTAGCTCTATGAACTCAGAAAATTATGAAATAAGCTAAATATAATTCTAAAGCTTTATAAATATAAATGACTACATACTATATACAAAGAAAGTCAAATAAATGAAGTGGTTAGGAAAAAACGGGGCATGTCAAGCAGGTCCCAATAAGGATAAATAATTGACTTACAACTCCCCACTATGTCTGTCAGTGAATGAAAGTGTCAGGAACAAATGCGTTGTGATGGACGATGCACTACCTGATATACCTTACGGAATGGTGGATCCGGGACTCTATACTCGCTAGAGCAGTGGCATCTGTGGCGAGGGGAGCCAGCTACTGCGTAAATTGTCAGATTGTCTTCAGGCTGAGCTGTTATACTCCTAGGATCCATTTCCAAAACTATCCAGGATACTTGGGATGGGAACAGTACCCTGGGGCAGATTATGATAGTTTAATTTTGCAGTATTTATTGACTATTTCATTGTGAATATCTTGCCTTATTTTAGGTAATTAATCCTAGAGTCTACGAAACCCCACGAAATCGCACTTGTAAATTTTGATACAAACTATAGACCACATCAAAGTAACCAAAATTGGAAGTCATTTTTATTTGATATTTTTATATATTATTACGCATTTAATTAATTAAATAGGATTTTTAAGTATTTTTTGGACATGCATCAGTGGGATAAAATATAGTTAATATTACGATGTGCTTTGTTTCATACCTCATATTGGAGACTGTTGCTTGTTTGTATGGATGGTCACTTTCTATCCATGTATAGTAATGGGTTGTTGTGGTAGTGCTTATCTCTTCCACGCTGGGAACCAGTAGGTTCATAGCCGACACATGTGGCAGCAATTTGTGTATTATTTCCAACAGGTGGATTACGCTCTACAAACAAAATTCATGGGATGGTTATAGCTTTTTAATTGTATACAAAGGAACGCTACTTTTAATCATGACTTTTTATTTTATGCACTAAAAGCTTCAGATACAAGATGAACATAGTCCTTTCAATTCTAAACAACCATTTATTAAAGTACTATATTTTTAGAATTTGTTATATATTTTATAATATTCCATAGATTAAATTAATTTTCCATTTTAAATTCCCATAATACTAGTTAAAATAAAACTTTTTTTGTTGGATGCAATGCATTTTCTAAATTTACTACAGTAATTTATTACATACAGATTAACGATTTTACCTTTGAATCGTCCAATCCCTCAAGATTAGCCAAGACATATGGAATCAAGGTATTTATGACAGGCGATTGTTGTAATACAAACGCATTTCTGCGCAAATCCTCTGTCGTTAACTCATTGCGTAGGGTGCAAAACAGATCGGCTCCTCGTTCTATTACCATTGAGGCAACTTTCAAAGTTATTGCTCTGAGAGCAGCCATTAATGTATCAGGATTCTCCGAAGAGTTTGTCGGTTTTGTAGTCCTAGAAAATATTAAAATTTAAGCTCTCTCTTGTTTAAAATCGCATGATTGATAACTTTTTTGGGTAATGAGGCTGTGTACATACATGAGTGATGTACTTGCGTACATCTACATATTATTAACCGCTATAAAAATAATGGCGCTAGAACTCTTTCTAGACCTCAGATTTCTGTATCTGTTACATGACATAACAGGCAAATAGGTATTTAGCCTTCTATGTCTGGGATCACGTGTCGAATTTTTGAGTGTAATAAAATCCGGATTTTTCACGATGCTTTTCTTCACCGTTCGAGCGAATCTTAAATGCACATAGAAAGATAGTCCATTGGTGAACAGCGGGAAATCGAACCTACGACCTCGGTCATGAGAGCCACACGCTGAAGCTACCACTCCTCATTCATCCGGTACTCATCAAAGAGAGTTAATTGTTTTTTTCATACCCATAATAAATGAGGCAGGGAATCTGTCCCCGAACCAGCGTAGTTCCGTTGAAGCTCAACGAACAAGATGTAAATGTGAATGTTGTACCATCAGGTCCCTTCACGGAGGATAATCCACTGTCACCGTTAGCAGTACGACCACCATTATTACAGAATCGTAAAGCATAGCGAAGATCTTCCTGTAAATACTCTTGTATTAATATAAACCGAAATTATTATTATTTTTTTAGTACAGAAGGCACACAGGTGGTGGACCTGATGTTAAGTGATACTGCCGCACATGGACACTCGCACTGCGAGTGTCCATGTGCGGCAGAAAGAAGAAGAAGAAGAAAAGAAGGCTGGCTCGCTGCCGGCATTTTAAGAAGTTATTGTTATGTATTAAAAAACGTTAAGAAATACGTGGTAAATCCCCAAAGTTAACTGCACACAAACGCTATTGTATTGTGTATACACACTAGACACTAGTCCATCTATACTACAGAACACATTAATAGTATACAAAAAACTGTAACAATTTTTAAAAATTTTCCGGAGATTTCAAATACAAACAATCATCACATGAGTTGAAATTTGATGTCATGCCCAAATATAAAACTGCCTTAGTAATGTTGCATGTGAGCAAAATATTGTTAAAATCGTTTAGTTTTATATTACAAATACTTACTTTTAAAGGTACAGGTCTATCGAATTTAATCTGTACCATATCATGTTGGCAGTCAGCAGCGGAAAATGAACCGTGAACGACCTCAACACTTATCCAGCAATGCGATGATCGCGCCTCTTCACTCACAGTCCGTAGCTACAAAAAAAACATTTTTATGGCAAATTGGAACGTGTATTAAGAAAATATTTTAAATTTTCTTAGAAGAAATAACATTTGTTTATAACAAATACAAATATTTTTATGAGGTGAATTAATCATACCCGAACATCGTGAAGCAATTCCAGGGTATACTCAAAGGTACCCGGGCCGCCATAGACACAAGCACCGACTAAGACAATACCCGGGCGGTCAATGTTAAAACAGATGGCATCCGGACTACCATTGCTAGTATTCCAGGAACGGCTCGGATTCACACGAATAAATCGTGATGGAGTAATAAGATGCTTTATTGCAGCTGTATCTGTGTCCTCCTGTAATCAAAAATTTCTCGTAAAACATAAAACAAATGTAAAATGTAATTAAGTTACACAAAATATGTATTTTTGGAGTTTAATTTCAAATAATAACGCCCATACAACAAACTATTTTAATTACAAAATTAATAATTCGTAATAATGAAGAATAAATTACCTTAATATTTTTTGAACTAAACGCCAATTCAGCGATTATTCTCACAATAAATTTGCAGCAGTAGTCAGCGAGTTTATCATTCTGCTGTATCTCGCCATGGTCGTGGGGCTGTCCACATTGCCGTGTCATCATCTGATCTTTAATTGGTAGCATTACCATATCCAGTAATTTCGGAATTATATCCAAAAGATGCCAGTCTGTATGATTGGACTTCCAAGCGGGATTATGTTGCTGTAAACAAAATACAATTTCTGAATATACTATATAATATATAAATAGCCTTTAGAAGATTACACCAGCCAGAGTTCAGAATCTCAGATGAGGTTTTATCATGAAAATTTTAATCCAAAAGTCAGAGGACAACCCTTAGTCGCGTCTACAGATTTCTGTACCGTACCGTGATATTTTTTTCATGGCAGGCATTTGTCAAGTGGGGCAAAACACTGCAGGGCTCTAAGTCGAATTGGTTACAAATACTTCAGTCAGTAGCGGGTTGCACAGAGATGGTGCGCGGAAATCATTGGATTCAAATAACGCTGAGGTATGGAATGTCGAGGTGATAAGGATGGAATTTCGTACTCTGCCTCGACGTCCCGGGATGAAAGATGTGAATGTGTGTGAATGTGTGTTAACTATTACAATAAATATTATCTTACCCTTGCTTCTCGATTAGCCCGCGGGGGAATCGGCGGTGGCTTCGGAGAATGTTGAGAATGTGCTGAACGGGGCACGGTGGCTGATTTACTTGGAACATCTTTTACCACCTGATGAAAATAAAATCACTATGTATAAATCACATCAATTACTCATCAAGGTAATTTAAGATTACCTTTATGAGTAATTGATTCGATTCTTACGCAAAATTCCTATTTTGCGTAGAAGGCGAGGACTGGTAAAAAAAATTCTGCCACATTCTCCCCTAGGTTCTGAATTTTTAGTCGAAATTTTTTTAGTTACAAGATAATGGTAAAGATATTCCACCAATAATATACTGGTCTGAGAAAGTAATTATTTCCAAACAAATAAAGAAATGAAAGTTTGCCACGTATATGATTTTCCTATATCTTTATGTGTTAATTGAAATAAATACAATAGTTCTATATGCCACTCACCCTACTTTCTTTCCTCATCTCATTAAGCATGATACAGCTTTGTGTAACGGGAACAATATATTGTAACACGTCACGAAGACTTCGAAACCCACACATTGCAGCACATGTAGATGTCAGTTCACGTATCTGTGAGGCTGGTACTATGCCATCCTGAAATTAGTATTATAATATTGGCTTGAAGTGAAATAAATTGATTAATTCTTTGTATAACCATGCATATAAAGAACTAGAGTTCGAATAGTATATGGCTCGAATTCTAGATTAAAAAAAACAGTTTCCAGCTGTCAATTTTTTATATGACGTTTCAAGTAAATTCTGTATCTAGTGTAAAAGTGACTTTCTAATTTATAAGAAAACCAGTGGTGCCGCCCTTTACGGTATTTATTTTTTCAAATATCATCTAAGCGTTCTGTTCCTGACACACACGGTCGACTTTTTGGGTTGTTTGTCGGTTACTTTACGATTTTAACGGTCGGAGCAAGTCCTATAAATTACGCCGGTTTAAACTTACCGAGACATTATATAGCAGCGAACATAGGTGATGCCATTTCAAAATCGGAGTCGGGAAAAACGCATGAAAGCATGCGGTCACGGTTTCATGGGCTTCCTTTAATATCGCATTTGTCATCTCTAAAGCGAATTGCACGTAACATACACGTTGGGACTTATTCCGGCCCGGCTTACGAGGCAACATAGAACAAGTGGGCGTTTGATCAGCCATGATCGCTTGGATCAAATTCCGAATGTCTGCTATTGTTTCAACATACGCCAGGTACTCTTGGGAATTGCGTTTCCTGTTATTCTGTGGATATATCTCATTGACATACGTCTTAACGAGCCTCAAGCACGCTCGAATCACGTACACCAAGCGCTTCTGGTGCTTCATAATTGTTAGTTTCTGGTAATTTATAGGTATTTGTCCGTTTGTATCCAGGAGTAACTCCTTGAATGTGCTCCAACTCCACTGAAGTAGTGTTATCAGGCATTTGAAGCAGGCAACTGTTACTTTTCTCGAGATGTTCTTTGAAAGAATAGTAACGGGTTCGCCGGGATCTTTGCGTCGTTTCGGCACATGTTCATGGTTAATTACGTTGTAAAGGAGGCAGGGTATTTGGCCCGCATTGACATCGGTTCCATTATTCGACTTCTTTGATGTCTTGAAGTGAAATCCAACATCATCATTAATAACGATCGCTTGGCCCGTTGAACCGCAATCTGATGACGGACCGTTAATGCACGTCCAGGCTACGTACCATCGTTGTGCCTAAATAATAATTTTAATAATTAGATAGAATATGCATTCAGGTAAATACATACTTAAGCAAACACAAAACTAAAATTTGTGATAGATGAATTGAGTGCAATAGTATAATTAAGGAAAATTTCTTCAAATAATTAAATGGATAACAATAGTTTTCTTGACTGAAAAAGATATTGAGTCCTTATTAATGAACTGAACGAACTTGTTTACAAAATTATTTCACCATTACTACTATATTATGCTCGTTTGATTTCTTTCCATAAATTAAAGTAGTAGTAGAAAAAATATAATTTGACAAGCATTAACGTACCGCAAGTACAATGGGCGTTTCAAATAGTATAGGAAATTTGTCTCTTGGTGCACATTCGTATGGAATTTCTCCGGTCTCTGCGAGAACATCTCCATCACCTTCCTGATCTCCTCCTTCCGTGCCGATATCAATTAGTTTAATTTTGGCCGTATACTCTCCACGCCCACCAAAGAGACCATAACCACCTGAAAATTAATAAAAAATATGATTGCAAAAAAATAAGCGTGGGTAAGTTAACTAGTTAAGTTACATATAAGAAGTATGAACAAAATGTAAACAGTCATTACACTTGAAGCCACCTTCAGTTCTTACCACACTTATAAATTGTATTTTAACATTCCCTTTTCCGATACTGTCCGAAAACATAGAGTCATTAAGATATATGAACCCTTAGATAAGCCAAGTTTGTTTTTGTTGGCCCCTAATTTAATTTATAAACCTATAAAGTCAGTTCCTACCCAGCTTTAAATAAAGAGTTTTATTTAAACATCTCCATAGAGTAACCGCTACTTAACTTAATACGTTTTACTGTTTAGAATACGGGAGAAAATGCACAATTTTAAATCTTAATTTATTTTAGGGGGTATCTAGATGCTTATTTCTTTAATTGTATTAGTTGAAACACTCACGCTAAGCCAAATTTAGCACTGACTTAAAAAAATATTTTAGATTTTAGGGGGGAAGTGGACAAAAGACATTCCGTTCGTGAATAATTAAACTAAGAAAAAAATGTTTTATTAAATCAATTACTATGTTACGACAGTTACCGAGTAAGATGTCAGTGTCGCTCATAAAACGGATTGCTTCAATAGAATGTCCTGAGTAACCCCAACCACCGCCGTGACTTTCGAAGCGATTGACCGTTAAGTAATCCTCTCTCAGCGGCGAAATGGGCATCGATAAGCTGTCTCTCTTACACTCCACTTGCGACAGCCTAAAAAATTAAGTAAGAAGAAGAAGGATATAAAACATATCTATGCCTTGGCTGAATTTCATTTATTGGTCCAAAGAAAATGTTTCTACTTAAACCCAGAAGACCTGTTTTTTATGTACCCTTTATTCATTCGAAGCCGGGCTATAAATTATACAAAAATTTATATAAAACGTAATGTTAGACTTGTAATACAAAATAAACGTCTTGACTAACCTGTTGTCATGTGCATATAACAGGGAATCTAAACATCCAAGTAAATGTAGAGCTGCGTGTATTCTTGTAACGGAGCAATCTTTGGCGCAAGGCAAAGCAAGATCTTGGTTTAGAATTGATATATTAGCGATGGCAACACCATCTGCTGGGCGATCATCACTGTTACTGATCCATTCAAAATTTTCGAGGTTTTTAAATTCTTCTAGCCTACGCATTATACCATAATGGGGATATTCAAAGTCCATGTCATTTATGAAGCCTTCAGGGTCATTTTTGCAGCATCTTTGCAGTTTATGCGCGTCAAAGGCCTGTATGTTGTAAGATTTCATCACTCTCATTTGGGGCTGGTAACACCATAATACGTCATACAAAGGATCGAGACAGGCTAAAGTGTTGACAAAGTCCACTTGTTCAGGACCAGACCATGGGTAACAGGAGCCATCGCTTTTACAGATTGTTACGCACTTGAATGTATGTTCCGGTCTATTGGGCAGTATAACTGAAAAAAGCCATATGATAATTAATATCTATATTAAAATACCTTTATTTAAGACGATTAAAAATAGCGTGAAGATTGAATAAACTACAAATGAAATTATTTTATGCCCGTTTCAATTAGTCAACTCTGGAGTATATCCAAAAAAACTTGACGGCGTAGTTTTTCAACTAGTTCGAATTCGAACATCGCAAAGTATTGATTTTTTTTTAACAAATGTCCTGCAATCTGTACAAGATTGTAATTTCGGCTTGTGATGCGGCTGAAAAAGCTAAAGTCTGCAAATACAGGGGTCTAGGCTCTGAATATGATTTTGTCCCATTCGGTGTCGAGACCCTTGGTCCGTGGGGTCCTAGCGCATTAAAGCTTTTTAGGGAATTATCCAAAAGGTTAGTCGACATCACAGGAGAACGAAGAGCTGGCAGCTACCTCGCACAAAGAATTAGTCTAGCTATTCAAAGAGGGAACGCTGCTAGTATCTTCGGAACCTTGCCTAAAGGGACTCCTTTTAATAATATTTTTTAATAATTAAATTTAAAGGTTAGTTATTAGATATATTTTTAGTTTGTAATTGTATATTAATATAATAAATATTATTGACGTGTATGTGTGTTAAATTTGTGATCAAATATTCTTGTATTTTTTAGGCATAGGTACATACTAGTTTTATTTTTTGTTTTATCTGTACAATACAATAATGTAGGCATCGATTTTTTTTAAATTAAGGTTTAAATATACATAGGAACTTACTTATGGTGTTTTTATTTGCCGTTATCGTTGCGCTGAATAGTGTATCTGTTTTTAACACAGCTTGCGAAACCTGAAACATACAACCAACGTTCGGATTCATCAATGGTTATAGAGCCCCTTGTAGGCCTTAGCCTCCTCAATTACACTTCGCCATCGCAATCTATCTAGTGATTCCTGCGTCCAATTGCGAACCCCTACCAACTAACTACGCAGCCTCGGTCTACCGGGTTTTCTTTTGGCAACGGGTTGTGAGTTTAGAAAGAACCTTGGGGTTCTGACGTTTCTGACAGTTCTGATTATAAACGATAAATTAACGAATTCAAAAAAATAAGACATAATCTACATAACCCATCGCAACTGCAACAACCTTAAAACCGGTAAATAACAAACATATTAAAGGAAGATTTTAAAGTACCTGTACAAAAGTTTGATCTCCAGATGCGGAGACCGAAACTGCTTTGCAATTATATTTGGGGCCTAATCGCGGTACTCTTCCAGGGGTCGCGTACCAAATCGGGCATCTATCAGTTCTTGGTTCCTCAATACGTGGCCGGCCTAACGCACCTTTCTGTAAAGGAAATTATAAAAATAGTATCTACGCATTTTCAATATTTACGATAGCCTCAAAATAGTAACACTGCTTTATAATGGAGTATGCGCCGATTTTTGATTGAGGATTTTTCGTATTTTAAATTTTTCGTATTTAGATATTTAATTATATCGATGACACTTAATAAATTAGGGTGAAAAATCATTTTCAAAGAAAGAAAATAATTATTTTTAATGCCAACACGAAATCCCTTTTTATCATATATATATGATTTTTTTAGGTATTATTTGATCGGGTAAATGGGTAAACTAGCGTAAAGTTGTCTTAGCAGTTACAACTTTAAGAAAATACCTGGTAATTTCCAAATGTATATAACTCCCCGTCCCTGGTCAAAACGGCGGTATGATTACTGCCAGCCGCGATAGCTGAAGCCCTAGGAACCCTGACGCGTATGATTCTGTGATGGGGTGAAGTATCCCCTGCACCCAAAGCACCAAACTGATTCGAACCAAAGGTTAGAATGTCACCTGCGAATAAAAATGTGGTGTTCATTTCAGTCTTATCCAAAATATCTGGGAATAGCCAAGATCCTAAACCATATAATAATTAAATGTAGTAATATTATTACCACAAATAACTGATATAGTATGAGTAGCAGATATCGTGAATAATGTTATGTTAATTAAATAGAAAAGTTTAATATTCTCACCCATATGAGTCATCAAAACTGTATGATGTAGGCCGCAAGCTATCGCTTCAATCTTATGCCCTCCGGGTAAAGGTATACGCGCTGGTGACAAGCTACTCCCTTTGAACCCAGCATCTTTCTCACCCTCATCTTTGGAACAATGAGCTTCATACTGCATGTATTTTATTTCATCGTCTACAACTTGTTCGGATGCTGTAATGTTTAAAATTAGGCATTAAATACATTCACTTTTTTGTTTTACATATCCTCAAGCACTCGTTGAAATAAAAAAGTACACTTATGAACGTCAAATGACCAACAAAACAACGTGAAATAATAGAGATTTACCATATACATATATAAATAAATTATATATACGCGCCAAGCGCTTGCCTTTACTACAGTAGCCGTACAAAGTAAAAATACATTTTTCTATAAAATATTAGCAAGACTATCGCGCATTAGCAAATCGCAGCTCATTGTACGCGGAAGACTTTAAAGACATTTTATAACACTTTAAAATAAAGATTCTACTACTACTTCTAATGATACACCAAGGTAGAAAAAGTACTGAATGCAACAACAATTCTACATAATTAGACTGCTAGAGATTCTTGGCTAAAGAAATAAAAATGTGGTGAAAGAAAACAAAGTTGAACTATTGTTACAAGAACTGTTACTGAACGCGAAGCTAGCTTCATATTTGATCTTTAAATCGTTATATTCATGAGCCATACATTTTATAGCGTAGATGGTGCCTCCACAAACATCTACGACTTCTTGTTAACAGGACTTTAAAATCACATACAAAAAGATTTCACATATACTAGAAATTAAAATTTCTGAAATACAGAGAACAAACAACAACAGAGCTACTCGCGTTAATAACAATAATAGCAAAGCTGAAACTTACTACTAGCGATATCATATACTGATATATCGTCCTCACTATCGGGTATACGATCGCGAGTCATAGCAGCAACCTCCGCGCAACGGCGGCAAATGCCACACGTACTACAACCACTCTCACCTTCACCGCACCCGCATTTTCTAAATGAAATAAAAGAAATATATTTTCAGAGCAAAATTTTTGTCAATTAAACTTGTTCTTATTAAGATATACTTCGATTTGTATTCAATAAGTTTAAAGTTATTGAATCTGTAATTTCATAGCATTTTTTTTATTATAAACTTTTACAACCAAATGAGAATCGTGTTTTTAAGTAGTCTCGACTGTTCTAAAATGGAAATCGAAATACGGCTGCTATAAATGGCCAAAAAATATGAAAGTTTTGTTACATAAAAGCATATTTATAGACAAATATGTATACTCACTCTCCAGGGATTCGGTTCGGCAAGGCTGCACAACTACAGTTCCCAGCGAAACCAGTGCATTCCCGACAATTAACGCAAATGCGACAATAATCAGTCAACCAAGTATGTTGATCGCTGCAAATATTTGGCTCGTCTCTTGACGACGATTTACGTGGTGGATATGGTTCTGAAATAAATTTAAGACGCTACTTATAATTTCAGTTTTTAATACAGGTCGGTCGCTTTTCATCATTAAGCTTTTTCGCAAACATTTTATTGCGCACTAGAACTAATATTTGAATTACAATTTAGTGGTCCTACCAAAGTAAAGACGAGCACAATCGCAAATATGACATTTTAAATATACGTATCACTCAATATCAGGTCTGAGTTCAAACAGGTAGCTTTTATTATAAGATTTACATATGTATTTATGATTTGTCAGGAAAGAAATGACGGAAAGCGGAGATGAAAAATTTACAAATCAGTTATGTTTCATTCAGTTTGAAAATAATATAAGTAGAAACGTTAAGTCAAACAAAAAGTTTTTTAATAAAATCGATAGCCATTAAAACAATAATTATCTTAACACAAAACTTACTTTCTTTTGTGTAACCAAATTCTCGTCCGCATTGTCCTTTATTATTGATACCAAAACTATAAACCTGACCCAAGTTTGTTAATGCCACTGCATGAGCCTTTCCTAAGGCAACCTAAAAATAAAATAATATTTCTTATTAAAGTAAAGTAAGATATAAAATAATTATTTTACGTATAAATAACATGTATGTATAAATAATATCAGTAATATGTTCGACATGAAACCTCCAAAATGGATCAAAATTATTTGTTTCAGTTAAAACGTTGGATACCATTTTATGCGATATACTTACATGTTACTTTATACGTACCACTACCACCGCTTTTTTTTGAGCTTACCATCAGTACGATAACCACAGAAAAATGAAATTAGGTTGAAAAGACTTTTGTTCAAATTTCGGAGTCGAAACGAGTACAAAAATTTCATTTTCCGTACCAAGAGACATAATTTACGCTTACGGTCTGCGACGCTGAGTCTACGCGTCCTTCCCAAATAACTGCAAATGAAAGGTAAAAATACCTGTACGATCCTTTCGTGCCTCAAACCGGTCACTATTCCAGCAGAATCGCAATGCTGTGTGTCTTTTCCAAACATAAGGACAACTCCTTGTCGAGTAACCAGGGCAGTAGAACCATAGTTGCAAGCGGCGTATACTATGTAGAAATTCTCTGCCTGCAAAATGAAGCAAGCAATTTATATTCGAATGTGCTTTAAAAATATTGTTTTTTAACCCGTTTCCGGGTCTGTTTCAAGTACCAGTGTAATCCTAATTTTATATAAAATAAAAGACAAGCGACAGTAGCACAGAAAATTCTAGAGAGTTAGAAAATCAAGAATCAAAAGATCTTTCTAACTCAGAAACATTTGATCGAAATTTAAATGCTTACCTTAGCTATTTTCTTAGGACGGCTAGGTTTAGGTGATCGTCTCTTGTTTCCATCACCGTCTTCGCCGCGTCGTGCGATGCCGGTGAATAGAGCCGAACCATTGTCAAGAACCAGTATGGCGTGGACGCCTTCATGACCAACAGCGACCTATACAGAATTTTATATAAAAATACCAGTAACAACCCTTTGTCTTGACCTCGGCTACTAATATTTACACAAAAAATTGTATAAACACAAATAATAAACCTTTAAACTATTTTTGGTTTAAATAATTTTATAGAGTCGACGTAAGTTATGGCGTAGTTGCAGGGACCGAAGTTTTAAAGTGTCTTTGGTAAATTCGTAATTAATAATAACAATCATGAGTTGTAAGAATGCTCATCGATTTATGGACACTACAGATTATTGTTGTCGACTTGATGTGGAAATAAATTGTTAACTGCGCTACTATCACAGAACCCCATTCATATAACTTATATCAAACAGCGCCCTTTAACAAGCGGCCCGGAAATTCAGCCATTTGATCAAACAACTAGGCAACGATAAAGATTCAATACTTGCCTAGCCTGTTCATTTCAATTTAGTTCAACATTCTGCCACTTGTTCCAAAATATGGCGTCGCTCATGACATCCAAATTAATGTATGTATAACATGTTACATTTAAAATTAAATAAAGATTATTTATGACAGGTTTCATTTTTTTTATTTCTATCACATGGTCATTATATTGGTGTAGCATAGCCAACCAGTTTTTAAATGTTGTAGCAAACGCGACGCGTGAATACTCAGGTCGCTAGTTAGATGGCTGTATGTGTAAAGATGCTAGTCTGTTAATTGAACGGCTTATTAAGCTAGTTAACTGCGACATATATATGACGTAATCAATTACCTGTATCACTCTGGTCTTTCTAACTTTTGGTTGATCATTCCTGATAAATACTGTTTCTTTCATAAGCGTCCAGCGTCCAATGTAAGATGATGACACTTTATAACCCAGGCTGGTTGCTTTTCCAGTATAATAAACCTAGAAATAAATGTTTTTTTTTAATGTAATTAAATTGATTCAAGCTATTACATCTTCAAAATTTTGTAACGTTATTTTTATTTATTTGACGTTAATTTTAATTAAACATTTAGCCGAAATAGATAACGCAATATATACGAAGTGCATTATGTACTAACAAAGACAATGTACTAATAATTCGCTTGTTTACGTGTGTGTGTGAGAATGTGCAAAGTGGTGTCGTATATCTTAAAAGAGTTGTATACTTTTGACTAAAGTTCATTGGTTTTTTAATACTTCGGTAGCTTAAGGGCATTTGATAATACACAATCTGTAGCGTAGGTACTCCCGTGGCCATGACAACGCTCAAAAGTTATTGTTAAGTGAATTTCACAGGACAACAGTTGATCTGTCTCAACACGTATGGTATTCTCAGGTTGGAAGCGCAACTTCTTTATACAAGTAGAAAACATTTGAATTAAACATATTTTTTGTACATATCTTACATTATTCACATAACGAATCGTTTCAACAATCATCGAGTGGGACTCTTGAGAAAATAATGTAACAATTTATTTTATACGGATTCTTACTTTTCCTGAAGCTGTAGTAAGTAATCCAAAATCTTGTCCAGCGCTTATTGCAATTAGTGGATCATCTTCGTTATCGTCAAGCTGAATAGCAACTGGTGCATCAAGGTCGGTAATTCTTCTAGAAATTCCGTCTTCATATGGAGCTCGGCCAAGAATCAAAGAAGTTCGCCTAAGGAGATGAACATTAAGCTCCTTGACAGATTCTACAATTCTCGAATTTCCCTCTATACGGCTGTTGCAAGTCGAATCCAAGTCATAGAATTTAATGGTTAGATTGTCCTGGAATATGAATACATAAGTATTTATTAAATTATTTTAATTACTTTGATTAATAATAAAGATATTAAATTAAACTGTATTCTAAACATATATAATGGTTTTAGTTTTAATAATAAATAAAAAAGTCAGTGGCGTAGCAAAGAGGGGAGGGCGGGGGCGGTCTGCAGCGGTTGTCACCTTTTTTGGGGTGACACCTATCCGGTCTCTCAACTTTAAGACCAATTAAATATACAAACAAAAAAATCGCAAGCATAAACATTTATTTTTTCAGGAATTCTTCCACTAGCACTAGCCCTGCTCTATTTAGAATTCGGGGATTCCCGCAAAAGAGCCTGACGCTGTCATGGGGGATTCTCGCGATCTTTTAATAAATGATTTATGTCCTGTCTCATATAAAATTTATTGCTTTATACTTTCGATAGGGTGACACCACCAACATCCGCACCGGGTACCATCCAAGATAGCTACGCGACTGAATAAAGTTCTTCAATTTCTTTGAGTCGATAAAAAATAACGAAGAATTTCATATAGTGAACAATCAATTAATTGGAAGAGAAAAACGCCATCGATTTCAATACTTTAAATTCTATAAAAAAAGTTTTAAGTGTTTAATAAGTACGCATATAGTTTCATACGTTCGCTTTCATTTTCAATATCATCCAGCACTTTATTTTTTTTTTTCATTTTAAGTATACTTACAAAATTGGTAAGTAATACTAATCCCAATCGATTAGAGTCAGAAAACACTGCGGATTTTGGTTCAATCGCAATTGGTGTCCCAGGTTCTAGATGTAGCACACATTTAACTTCAAATGTCTCCTTATCTATCTCATAAATATCCGTTTTCTTCCGTCCAATTCTCACGTATAACTTATCCTTAAATGAAATAACAAATCTTCATATATTTAGAATGAAAAAGTATATTTTTTAAGGTACACGTTATTTTGCAATTAATTTATTATAAAATGTAAACGGACATTATAAATAGTTAACAAAATAAAGTTAAAATTGAATGCATAAACTAACCAAAGGTTGACGTTACAGGGTTTATACTATATAACTTATTAAGAACAAAATAATTAAAAACATACCTTACAAAATCCCAGCCATCCATGTCGGTCAGATGCAAAGAAATCTGGCTTGTATAAATACACATGCTGCCGTATAGAATTGCCATACCCAGATCCGATTTTCAAAAGACCCCTGGACGTAAATACATACAAGAAGCAACCGTCAGATACAAGGGAACGTATTACAAGTTCTTGGGGTCCAGTAATCAACTGTGCTGGTAAATCTACTGGGAAGCTGTTCACCAGACATTGATGGGGTACCCCATAGTCCAACCAAAGGTTTCTTGATGGTGATCCTAGTATGACAGACTGCACACTCCGTTGCAACATTGTCAAATTCATTGGAACCTAGAAGTTAAATAGAGTTAAACTTGTTTTAATAAAATTTCCTATATATAATTATCAATTATCATGAATATTCTATTATATATATTTTATAATAGAATATTAATGAGAATTGCCACATTATATAAGTCGCAGCCAACCAGCTTAATTAGCTTAATTAACAGCCTAGTCGGCGGCGTTTAACTAGCGGCCTAAAAGATGTTCAGTGAGTTGATCAAACAGCTAGTGACTTGGATCTGACGCGGCCAAGTAGCTCTTAATTAGCCGTTCAATTAACAGCCTAGCCGGCGCAGTTTAACTAGCAGCCTAAAAGATGTTCAGCGAGTTGATCAAACAGCTAGTGACTTGGATCTGACGCAGCCAGGTAGCGGCCGGAATGATATTGCCGTGCTATTTAGTTAAAAGGCTAGGCTGTTAATTGAACGGCTAATTTAGCTAGTTGGCTGCAACATATATATTACGTTACACGTGAGTTTTCAGTCGCCAGTCTGCAGTGTTTTGTTTAAAGTTAAACTAATTCCCATATTAAGTGTGTAGTATTCAGGAAGAGTTGAACTAATTGGCTTCCTATATTACACATGTGGTGGTAGTAGTAGTCAGCAAGAGTTTGTAGTTGAACGAATTAGCTGCCCATATTAAACATGTTGTAGTAGTCAGCAAGAGTTTGTAGATGAACTAATTGTCTTTCCATATTATGTGTGTAGTAGTAGTAGTCGGTAAGAGTTTGTCGTTGAACTAATAAAAAAAATAGTGAAATTATTTTGTATTGGTTTTTACCTGAATATATTGATCAGATAAACTTGGAGAAACCATGATGAGACATTTTACAGTGTTAAGAATGAGTTCTGCTTCACCCTTTGCGACAGAAAGGGCAATGAGACAGGAACTGCTGATAGATGTAAGTGCAGTTGGGATTTCTGGTCTTCCAGAGGCTCCAATACCACTAGTTATTTCAACCAGTATATCATGAAGGTTTGATATTATCTGTTTAAAGAAACAAAATAATTTTATTAACTGTTTTAATTCTATGTTAAGTGTTAATCTGTTAACGTATAAAAAAAATAATGGGTCTAGGGACACATAAAGTAAGAAAGGGTCTCATATATTACTATTAAGAACAATAGTTCTTACATATAAAAAATCCTTTACCTCAAAATAAATAAAATTGAATTACCTCAGAATTTTCATGGGATAAATCTTCAGGGGCATGTGATTGCAGTACGTCAAGCAAAGCCCGAAGTGCAGATTCACACAAACTGGTATCTTTAAACCTTGCTTGATCAATTAGACTAAAAACAGTACGAAGACCAATTCCTGTAATCTAAAACAAAGCACAAATTTATAATTATGGATAATAGCACAAGTTAATATCATTCCCGAACCTGGCTGGTTCCCGTGGGGAATTAGACCGAAACCCTAAAAGATTGGAGGAGGTCTTTGCCACCTGGTAAATGGACAGGAAAATATGGAAAAAAGGAACACTTTACGAAAAAAAATAAAGAATACGCTGTCATGTCCGATAAAAGGCTATTATATTAAATATGTAACAATGATGACAATTAACTAAACATACTTTTGGTAATTTAATGTTTGCAACTTGATTTTGATCATCATTATCACTTTCATCAGATAAATCAGCTACTGATCCTTGTAGATGTCTCCAACGGGACAGAATAGACTTTCGGACGGTAGCATAAACTGCAAATTGCGATGGATTGCCAAGTAAAGCTGGAGCAAAACATATGGCAAATGCATTTGGTCCTTTAGATCTCCGTGACCTATCTTTTCTTATACCCCTCCTACCAGTTCGTCTGTCCAATTTTCTGAAAATTAAATATGGAACATTAAGTACATGAAACAGATCAATTATATTTGACTTTAGTTTTTATGGTACCTATTTCCACTCCAACATAGGGATCGAAAGTATTTCCGATAATTTTCTGGCTCCATGCATCTTATCTCTGCCATTTGATTCTTCTGAGCCATGATGGACGAAGATCTGAAAGCAATATCTCTTTTAAGTCTTGTGGAGAAAAAGAATTTTTAATTTAGAATTCTAGGCCAATTAGCGTGTAAGCAGATTTTTAATATATTTTTGGTGACTACAAATAATATAATAAATTATACAAAAATGTCTTAAATACTTTTTAATTTTGTATTAAAATAACGATGAAACATTTTATTTTAATAAATAAACCAATAAAGGACAATACTTTTATGTTATAAATATAACAGCACAGCATTCGCAAATTACTTAAACGCAAAGATGTCATACTAGATTCATTATAATATCGCAAATGGTTATAGAGTAAATATATAGCATCTCTAATATACAAAAAAAAATCGCGCATGCATTTGACCATTTTGAATTAAATAAATAAATGTCTGCACAAGTTCAAGTCAGACTTTATATTTAAATAAATTATCAGCCACATATGTATGAGTATAAAATTCAGGAGCGGCAATATATATTATGTAACGTGTTATTACAATATATACTTATAATAAATTACCTGAATTGCTAAGTAAATCCAGTTAAATTCATCTTTATTCCATGAACGTACCACATAAACTACGAATAATTATTGAGTCGGCGATTCTCACCCCACTCAGCAGCGGCGGGCCGTGAGGGAACAGCTTTCGAAAATCAATACTAAATTGACACAATAGCGAACAGGGTGACCAACATGAAAACCTCCTAAATATTAATGTAAATTTTGACTTATCGTGTCCGATTAAAAAACAAATACTACTGTCAAGAAACAACAATATAATTGTAAATGTAAATAATTTAATGATAATAACTTGTACAACTCAATACTCTCCGTGCATGTTAAACAAAAAGGAGAAGGTGAGCTTTGTATTGTTGACTATTTTTTTTAAATTTACAATACAAAACTATTCACTGAATTTACTTATCTCAGTTAATACGCCTCAATCTACAAATTGATGTTTCCCATAATCAACGCTTATAATAAGAGCAGCAGAATTTAATAGATGCATTGGTCACACTGTTTGATATTGGGCAATATTTTTATGAATTCAGTAATCAGTATAGAATTTCTAAATATAGAAATCCTAAAATAGGTTTCATTTAATTAATATTATCCTCCTTACCTTACTTCATTGAAAAATAGTCAGTATTCATTATTACTCTATATAAAGCTCTACTCTAATCGTTTTTCTCATTCCTATAAATGAATTAATTACTTGCGTGCGAAAAGGGTGCAATTGCTGAGAAAAAAATCGAGATTTATTCATCATGCTGCTGACACAAATTTAAACTAAAACTGCAGCTGCGTTTCCCGCGAACTTCGTTTCTCCTTAATGCATAGTCTGCCTTTTTAGTACACACCAACATGCAACATGTTACTGAGCTACCCTAGTGACAAACCTCGGAGTCCTGAACTATCGTACAGGGTAGATAAAAAATTAAGGGTCGTATGGATGTTTTATGCTGTATCATAAAATCAAACAATTTTGTCACTGGGTGGACACTGAATATGCATAATAAATTTCATAAGAATCGGAAGAGCCGTTTTGGAGGAGTATGGCAACATTGTTACACGAGAATTTTATATATAATATAGAGATTATGTCGCAATAATGTAATTTCCTACGTCACTGTAAAATGTGAATTTAAATAATTTTTCTAATAAAAACGATTTTTGTTTACCTTAAAATTCGGTAAAGTTATGTAAAATTTATATGTTACAGAAATATATATATTTTAAAATCTCTAAATTGTACTATCCCATATGTCTATCGTTTATGGATCCTATTTTAACTTTTTATTGTAATTGATTTTGTAGAATATATTATACCAATTGAAGAATTTTGTGAGCTAAAGTAAAGTAAACATTATTGCGTTTATTAATCAATAATATATATTTTTGTACAAAGTCACCAATGACAACATATATTATTTCTAGGAATATCAAGTTATAATAAATTTGCCCAGCAACAAAATAATGATCAATACCATGCGCGCGTTTATATGGTGGAATTGAAACTAACGTGGGAAGAATCGCCGGGACCGGCAAGTACCTACTCACAACGAGTACTTGGCAGTCTTTGCTTCTTCCTACTGCTCACACATTTCTTAACTTAAAGAAAGACGTTAAATGACGCCTTGATGAAGATGACTTTTAGGTTTTTTCCAACTTCAGATCCTATTGTAGAGATATCCATACAATTGCCTCACGCTTGTTGGATATTTAGCATCGACATCTCGTTATCGGCTTCAAATTCTTGTTTGAATATCTTATTGTAATTATACTTATTATTCTTACTAAAATAAGATAAAGTTAATGTAATAGTTGATCTTTTAGGATCATATCTGGCCAGGGTCAGTGGAAGCACATTGTGCGCGTAAATCTTACGGACTACACGTATTTAAAATCCATCTACTAAGACGTAAGTTAAATAAATTACGTAATAATTCACTGTTAATATTAAAATTGTATTTTTAATTACCTACTATGTTTAACCATCGTTTGATATTAAGAAGTTTTAACTTAACCATTTTTATAATTAACATAAACAGTAAATTTATATGGATTTTAATTAATTAAAGAAGTAATATTGTAAAGCCTATTTTAATAGAGTAAGTGTGGTGTTTCTTGCCCATCCCTCTCCATACGAAACTATCTTTTGGAAGGGGCAACTAGAATTTTATATTTTAATTAACGTTGAAATATGTGGTCTAATTAGAATAAATTATTTGACTTTGATGTAAAAGCGCTTTGCATGCCATATTGATCATTTCGTTTATTTACACTTTGTTACCTTAAAATACATATAAAAACCGGTTACATAAGTTATTAGACAAAGGGCCGCCTTATTGATAACAAGCGATTCCTTCCAGGCAACCCTAGTATAGAAAAGTAAAAAACTAAACGTGGTGACGGTAAAGTACAATTTATGCACTTTCTAGTGTTACATGTAATTTTATTTCTATATACTTATGAAAACTAGAGCAATAAAATAGAGCAATAAAAGTTTAAAAGCTAATTGTACGCTTAAGAAGTTATAATAAATGTATAGGTATGTGTGTGTGACGAGACGGACGAGACGGAATTTCTCAAAAAAAACTCTTAAATCAATTTTAAGATACATTGCCACTCTGCTCGTCCGGTATCAAGAGGTTGGAAATTCCAAAACCGGATACTTTGCACAATAAAGGAGTGATAAAATTCAGTTTTATGATTAGGTAATTCCAGAATTAGATTGTCTAGGAAACGCAAATCAACTCCACCGTAGAAAGATAGAAAGGAACATAAAATTTTGTTTTAAGTAACTAGGAACAGATTATAGAGAAGTTATATAATGTGTATCTTGTGCGGCCAGTTGAGTTCTCTTCGTTGTCTGTCTCATAGTTGTTATTAATCTGGATAAGACACATAAGCACAATCGAGAATAGAACGAAGAAAAGAAGAATGAGCCATTTAGTTGAAATAATAACTTATAACCTATAAAATAAACAATTAATACCGTAACACAATATTTTGACAGTACTTACTTTTATGTTAAATCATTCAAACGAATTTTTAAACCTACCATTTATCATGAGAAATGATAAAAACACGTGCATAAGTAGTGGTACCTACAAACTTCAAGATACGAGCTATTGTGTCAAACCATAAATTAAACTTAAACTTAATTAAGCAAATTGGTTTATTTTTTTAATTAACTATATGTCATAACTATGATCCATTATTTAGATAAGTTTTAGGTCATCCGATATTAAGTGCCGCCCCGCCGCCCATGGACTCTCTAACTGCCAGAGGACTCGCGAGTGCGTTGCCGGCCTTTTTATTGACAAGACGATATCAATTCTTATCAATCAACCAGGTTTCAATAAACCTGAGCCGAATTGGTTTGGAAATATTTTAATGGGCACCTGGATCCACCTAGAAGTAGGGCGCGAAAAAAACTGCCTTGAAAAACGCTTATTTGTGGGACGACTGACGTCGAGGTGATAAGGGTTTAATTTCGTGATCTGCCTCGACGTCCTATGATGACTTTACATAATATAATAATAGACAATTGGTCCTAAGAACCTTCTATGGGACTCCATCCGGGTCCGCACCTCAAATTTCAAATGTCTTCAGCGTACGAACAAGTAAAAGTGTGCAAACAGGATTGCACACTTGTTGATCCATTGAATTTCGAACGCTCGAAAATATCATATAAAGACTCAAATAAGATATAATAATATAATAATAGTAATATGAACTAATAACAGTTATTAGAGGCTCATTACATCATAATATTTGACGCAATTATCCTAGCCTTCATTCCTATCTTTAGTGTTATAATATTGTTTCTTAACGATAAGTTTGTGATAAAACAGAAGGGCTCAAGGTCATGAATATTTTATATAATTCGGTCAGAATAGGGTAGTCAAAATTGTACTTATTGATTAATAAATTAAGTCTTCTAATTCTGTTTTATTGTTGTTTAGGATCCGAAAGATGGTAATTAACAATGTTATTAAAACGTTGTGTCGCGTTTCACAACAAGGCATAGTATTGACTTGCAGACGTGTACACAATGGAAACGGTAAGCTAAGCTTTTGTTTAGAATTTTATTCTTCAGTAATATTGAATTACCCCTATTAATGAAAGGCGATATTCCATAATATTGGTACATTGTTAACTCGGCGTCATAATAAGCATTTATTGACAAAACACTCCTTACAGCTGCTAAGTATTGTCTACTTTCACAGCAGCTAAATGCAACGAACATTATGCACAAATGTATGATTCTTCATGATGCAAATATGTTTTGGCTTAGAAGGTACAAAATGGCAATGACGAAAAACGAACTACAACATAGGGTATTTTTATACATATCTATATGTCTTATTCCACTTAAATGATCAAATTAATAATTGTGTTACATTAAACTATTTATTATTTATGCCCCCCGCGACAGATACGATTGTTTATCTTTAAGTTCATGATGACATCACGCTCATCAAATACAGTTTTATACCGTTTAAAAACAATCTCGAACACGTGAAAAATATAATAATAATTAATTATTATAATATTACTGCGAATGTTAAATGATGTGTTTAGCGAACATGGCGAAAATCGAATTGCGGTTTATATAATTTTTTTGTCTGTCTACTAAATTTTTTAAACGTTTTAGGCCGGTTTTACACTAAAAAGCATGAGTGGGTGAAGGTCGATGACGGTATCGGTACTATTGGAATATCAAAATTTGCGCAGGCAAGTCTCACAATATTTTTAATAAAATTAATTTACTCCTAAAATTGCAAGGACACAAAAGGGTACAACTATTTGCCATACGAAATTCGTGATAGAAATCTTAATAACATTTAACCCAAAAACCCAAACTAAACAATATATCTGAGATTTGATATTACGAATACAAAATTGAAACAAGCCTCAAGTACATACACATGTGATTATTTGACAGAAAAGTATTTATATGTTTGCTCTCATCCATCTAAATTCCAGTATTGTCTCAGTAAAAATTAATATTCAGAACCTTATTTGTATAATTATTATATAGAAACCAGCTTTGTGGAATAATATATAGTTGGCGCTTACATACAGAAGCTGTATATAAGCGCCATCTATGTATTATTATATCTATGCTTACATACAAGTGATACTCACAGGAATCACTTGGTGAAGTGGTATTTGCACAACTACCAGATGTAGGAAACAACATAACTTGTGGCGATGAGTGTGGTGCCTTAGAAAGCGTTAAAGCAGCTGGGGAGGTGTACTCGCCTGTTTCTGGTATCGTAAGTAGTCATTCTCATTGCTAATTATATTGTAGCGTCATCTATAATCTTCGACTAACAATTATTGCCATGACATCATAGCCTGATACGTGATAACAAAGATATTTCGAACGCTAAGGATATAGACAACTTATTGACTTAAGTTTGGAGTTGGCAACTCAGGACAGACTGCTCGAGGATTCTTCCCTATTATGGAACAGTACACCATCCTTCCTCCACAATATTTACCACATCAATAAAACAACGCCTATTAAAAACTGCGTGGCAATTTTGGCAATGTTAAATAGATTTAAATGAATTGTCTAGTTTGTAATAAATGAAAAAAAAAAGCTAAGGTATGTTCTTATGTGTCTTTATCTTCGTAAAATTAAGCTGTAATGTTTTTACAGGTAACTGAAAAGAATAGTGCTGTTGAATCAAGTCCAGCTCTAATTAACAAATCTTGCTATGAAGAAGGTTGGCTATTCAAACTGAAACTAAGCAAACCCGAAGAAGTGGAACAGTTAATGGACCAAACCTCTTACGACACGTACCTTGAAGACCTTCAGTAAACAAACATGTCACAATGTTATAAATAATATTTAAACTTAAGTACACTAGATCGTAAACACGATACAAATGTTAGTATATTGTCGTAGCATTAGGTATATCGAAATTTATATATTATGTAGATTACAAAATACCTTAAGATTTCTACACCTTTATTAAGGCATATAAATTACTTACGAAATTTTCTCATGTATAAGACAACTTTTATTGATATGGGAAGTATCGAGACATTGCAATAAGTGTGCCCTAAGATGGTGAATAGTTCTAAACCTTGAAGTGATTGATTCGAACCCTAGTAATAGAAATCGTCATTTTATTTCTCTTCCATTGTTATTAACAATTGTAATTTGTAATATTGAATTTGAATGTTATTGAAATTGAAATTGACGGATTGTCAGGTATAGACTGATCAGTCTGAAGTGATCACTTCAGATCGCAAAATCTCAGCCAAAATAAATATAAAAGGAAAAACAAAAACTTCTAGTGCTAACGGAAGTATAATTAAATATAATTATATTGGGTCCCAGTAAATTTTATGAGTGAAAATAAACATTTTTTTAATATATATTATTTAACTTACCCATTTTAAATGTTACATTATAACCCTGTTGCAAGTAACAATTTTTAAATTCGTATTATTGTTTACAAAATATATTGTTGTTAATTATTACGTTACCCATTGTCATATTAAATTATATATATATATAAATATTATCCTAATATTACTATAAGATGGTAAAAAATTATTTTATGGTATCCCTATCCACAGAACATAATAAAATAAGAAAACGTGAACCAATGAAAGTTAAAAAATATATATTTAACATAGTACATTTTCACGAAAATAACAAGTTCTATACTTTAGTTTTATATTAATTAGTCATCATAAAAACATTATTAAGTGAAATCTTAAATAATGTAAAATTCTAAGGAATTTTTGTTAGCTTATTGGCAACACAGTACCTTCGGTGTGTCATTATGTCTAGGCTTGTGTCAGTGATTAAATTCTCTTTGGCTTGTGTGTTTTTAGTGAGATTCAAAGGGCACAAATGAATATATTTTATATAATTTTTTAGTGAAAATAATAACAGTGACAATAATGTGTGCCGAACCTTTTATACCAGTTTCATAACATCTTGGAATCACGGTTAGTTTAAATTGATTTTCACTAAAGGTTATTTGTTGTGACATACTAGCTATATATTCATGAAATTATTCGTCATCATCGATAAATAAAAGTTATTTTAACCGTTACTTGAGCTTATGATTCAAAGCCCGATGGTCTAAATACATGTATTCATCTTATTCGAAATGTATTTCATTCAACACAATAAGGTCGTTAACTGACGGCACCCCAACAAGGGTCTTGGCGTTGGTCTTAACGCTTGTAAGGGAGTGTAATAATAATTACTGTTGATTTGGCGGATATAGCTTATGATCCAAATTTTATGCAAATGCGTTTTTACTATTAGAAATATTATTTTTCCTAAAATAAAGGTATATAATATTAATAGTGACATTACAACTCTTGTTACTGCAATTCGATGTTCTTTTAGTGGATAACTCCGAGATTATTAACGCAAAGTTTTAATTTTTTTCGCGCATCAAAGTACACAAAGTAAATAAACAGATTATTTTAATACATAGCTAAAGTAAATACCACAAATAATTTTTTCAATTTACTTAATTTGAATCTGAAAATATAAAATGATTTATTTATTTAATATAACTTATTTATATTATAACCAATAATATGACCTAATTAAAAAATATGCACTAACAGGACAGCATAAAAGTCCTGAAAATTCCTTTGTAATTCTTACATAAACACAACAGAATTATGAAAATTATGATATTTATTTGTAGTAGTACTTGTCTATTAACTTACTTTTTTGAGATATATTAGTATGCAGCAGAATAATATATAGTTGTTGGAAATAAATATATTCAGAAATTTTATATAAAAAACTATTTAAATACATATCAATAATAAAGTAGATATAAGATGACTTTAATGTGATTAACTCACCATGAAGCCTCATACAGTTATTGAGTTAACAAATTATATAACTGTAATAAATACATCTTAACAGATTTATCTTATAGCTTAAAGTATAATATAGAAATTTTTTACCAGGCTTCTACATTAGTTGCCTATACACCCAGCCATGGAGGTTGGGGCACGTGCCTTGGATGTGCTGCCCCTTCTACAGGAGAGGGTGGCAGCTTTAACAGGAGGAAGAGATCGCCGTGGAGGTCCCATTGTTTGGTTCCCTGCAAACTCGAGAAGAGATCGTGTTGCTCCTGATGATTATAGGCGCCTTATGCATTATTTAATCAGCATTCCAAAGTATGAATTCTAAAACAAGCTATTTTATTTATCTTAGGGAAACATTAGCTATTTTTAATTGTAATACAAATAAGCTACTGTGAACATTGTACACCATATACTGTTTTCATTTAATTATGATTTTAGCTCTATATTTGATGTTTTTTCAGTGGATCTGTGAGAACTCATGGCTTTACTATTTTGATTGATATGAGAGGTTCTGCATGGGCTGCAATAAAGCCAATATTAAAAGTTTTACAAGAACACTTTTCTTCATCCGTCCATCAGGCACTTGTAGTGAAACCTGACAATTTTTGGCAGAAACAACGCACAACAATTGGATCTCATAAGTACAAGTTTGAGGTAATTATTTAGACTTGAATTCCTGAATTCAAAATTCAAGTAATTGTGTGATTTTTGTAGTGTGGTCAGCTCTGCATGGAATAATAATAAAATACCATTAGTGGTACATTGCTAAATAGGACTTTGTTAGTTGATAAACATAATCATTATTCTTTTATATTATGTATATGTGTATTATATTCTATAACTTATTTCCAGACAACAATGATTAGCCTAGAAGCACTGCCTAAAGTGATAGATAGTTCTCAATTGACACCAGATTTAGATGGTACATTACAATATGACCATGCACAATGGATAGATCTTAGATTGGTAAGTAGTATCTTATTTATATGTTGGCTATAGATTAGAAGAATTTTGTGTGTGGATCGGTTATAAAATAATTTTAGGCCTTATTGTATATTAATTTCCGGCTGGCAGAGCTTCTGTTATATAAATGTTAGCAAGTGACAAATAAAAATGTTTTGAATGGGTTGGAGAGTTGTAGGAAATGTTAGGCTTCTTTCGTTGAATTTTGAAATCTTATATTTTTTGAAATATATTTTGTTTAAATACAGGCTTTGGAAGATTTAATGTGGCAAGCTGGTGAATTGCTTGATCGGCTAGATGATTTACAAGAGGATGTGGCACGTGCTGACTTTGCAGATGATGTTACTGGTGCTCGGCGCGCTATCGATGCTCATGCTGATATTAGTAAACGTCTCGCCAAAGTACCCGTTGATGAACTAGAGGCTCAAGGTACATTTATAAAAGTTGCTGTTGTACCCAAAAATATTTACATTTGGATTTATACAGTGGTACAAATTAGGCATAATTTGCCAGGAGTCCCATAAGGGTTTTTCGTATACGTTAAGCACAAACCACGGAGGCGGAAATTATATACATTGATCTTCTCCGAAGATTTAATAGGCTCAAAGTAGTTGAACATACAACATACTATTAATAAAAATAATTAGATTTTATGAAGACTATTAAACAGCGTTCTTTGTATATAATCTCTTTACGTTGACCTTTATACTTTAAACATTCCGTAAACAAAGACTACTATAATCATAAATAAATTTTAATGAAACAAATTAATTATACTAGTAAATAAGATATGAATGTTTTTAAAACAGTGCAATCTGTGCTTTTTAAAAACTTGTTAAATAGACAATACATTTAATAAAATTTAGTTTATGACATAAAGTAATAGAGATTTGGAAAGTATAAATAGATATATTTTATCAATTATATTGCTAACACCGGTCGTTTAAGGTACGAGTCGTTTAGGTTTGCACAAAAGTTGGGTTGAAAAAATTACGATCTGGTTTTATTACGACTGGTGCATTGAATTTGGAACCCATAGTTAATTAGTAATTTTAAATGGTAAATCAAAAATTACCATTATTTTGTATTCAAAGTAGTTTAAGTATGCAGCATAGACATTTTTTCCGCGTGGCCACACTAGTTGTTGCCTATCAAGTTTCGGTGGATTATTGCACACAATTGTTTCATAACACGCTAAACAATGTCGGTGTAACATGTGCTTTGATTGCCTACGATCCAACGACGACCATGGTACGGTTAATTAATTTGTTTTTATAATCAGTGGAATTCATTAAATACGTTTTTTATTAGTTTATTGAAGTGAAAATAAATCATTTTAAATCGCGTATATAAGTCGATAAAATAAATTTATACTTGGCTTCTCGTTTCGTTTCACCGGGATGCACGATATATTGATTTCTCCTTATATAGTTCTCGATGTTTATCATATATTTTTAGCTTGGCTGTATTTTAGATAGCGCGGAATGGTATTGTGTTTAATTTAAAAAATAAATCTTATACTATTATAAATACCAAATTAAATTTCGCATCCAAGTTTTTCCCGAATGTTGACCCAAACAGTTGAAAGCAATTATGCTTATTACAAATTGTAATCTTTTGTAAGCAAGAGTTCTTAGAGGCGAGTCAAAGACTCAAACTGGCCTGAAGTAGCTTCAACGTTTAGCACAAATAACTTACTTTTTAAACCGATGTACCGCTTCCAAAGTGCCTGGGTCTGCTGCAGAGTATTATAGGGCGAACATTTTATATGTTTGAAAGGATATCGTATATCGGTATAATAATAATTGTAGTTGCTTGTAAAACGCAAATTTCATTTTGAAAGAAATCGTAGTGAGGCTGAAAAATGAATTAAACGGTAGGATGTTAGCTGGTATCATAACTCATTGTTTTTTGCAATGAAGACATTTTATATCTACAATAAATCGAATAATAATAAAGAGATTTTTTTAATGAAAATATTGAATAGAAAATATTTTAATTGTTGTTGTACCGTCTAGGACGCTTGAATTGGCTATCGTGACGATGACTGAAAGTACGATAAAATATTGTTCTGTCAGGGCGCGTTAGAATTTGTAATTTTGAGAGATGATGACTCACTATCCTTATGCACTCACGATGAAAGTCTGGAATGATTCGGAATATGTCGTTTTTTTAATTAGGCGCACGATTGTCGGGACGGGTTCAATTTAAGAAATTGATCAAAGCTATTTATGTGATTTTGCTCAATTTACACAGGCTTCCTAATTATTTCAATCATGCTGAAAATATATTACGATTTAGGTGAACGCGTCCTTCAACGCCTGGAAGCGGCTGAAGCAGTATGCTCAGAAGCCAGCGGCAGTGGAGGCGAATCGGCGTTCCACTGTGGTTCCCCGAGTGCAGTACGGTCCCAGCTATCCGCTGTACGCTCCGCTCACGCGCACGCTCATAAACTCTGGCAACACAAGAAGATGCAACTAGACCAATGCTTTCAATTGAGACTGTTTGAACAAGACTGTGAAAAGGTATTGTAATGTTTCTCTTGCTATCGTGATTAAAAGTTATTACAGTGCCAGTTTCAAGTAAAATTTACTTTTAAATTTAGCTCCAACGATAGACAATCTAACATTATTTTAAAGATTTATGTTAATTTTATTGATGAACTTGAAGATAAATTCGTATATAGACAATTAAAAATTAGTAAACAAAGAAGACTTCATAATAATATATTTATATCTCGACCTTGTGCGCTTAAGGGAAAGTAACCTTCAACCAATCGCGAGACCGTATGTGTTTCTGCAAATATAGTAATATTATATTTAGATGCTGGAATGGATTGTTAACCACCGTACGGCCTTTCTCTCTACATACGTCGAAATCGGACGCTCTTGTACTGCAGCTAAGCGATTACAAGAAGAGCATGCCAGGTATATATTATTTATCTTTATAAGTTTATTTGTCTGGTTGAATAATGTTGTAAGACTGTAACGTCGCACTACTGACGAATCATAACCCGTGGAGTACTTATAACGAACGAGTGGAATTCTTGATTGAATGATTGATTAAACTGTCATTACAGTACAGATGTACGTATACATCAAGGATGTTTACGTTAAAGTCAATCTAAGTAAGGAGCGAAATCGTTCTTGATTTACACAGAAGATTGGATAATTGAAAAGCATTCATATTATTGTGTATTGTTTATTTAAAAATACGACACATTTTATGTGTGTATTTTTCGATGCAATATTTTTTAAATCGTAAGCTGTATTGGTTAACTTGAGATAGAGATTGATAGAGACATAGAAAATGTTAAATTTTCGCTCGCAGCAATAGCAAGTTTTTATGATACCACATATGTTGGAAGTTGATATTTTGTTGTGAAATCATTAACTTGTCTGCAATTAATAGCCAACATGTACATGTGTTCATTCTATATTTCCTGTAATTATTTATAAATGAAAACTACAAGTTCCTACCTAGAAAGGAACATGTAAATAATTAATATGTAATCACGGTTATTCTAATCATTTAAGTGCAGATATATTTTTGTTGTTATTTGGTTATAACTATAGAAAATATCGATGTCTTTTTGCTTTATTAAAACTTTTTCTAAGGTCACAAAATTGGTCATAAGGTGACAATTTTCGAGTAATTAAGTAGAACGTTCAGAACTTTAAGCATACTCAATGAGGTTTAAAAGTGTAATTGAATTCATTTTTTTTCTTTTGGAGCACGTTTTAATTCTTTAAAATAAAATTTTGTATCGCAATCAAGCTACGCGATACTATTTTAAATATTTACGATATTTAAAAATGCATTTTGATGGAATCTCTTGGCTGTAACAGGTTTGCTGCAGCATGTACTGGGGGCGGCAGGCCTAGTGTTGCCAGGGTAACGGCCGCAGCTAGGAGACTAGCTGATAAGCGACACTATGCTGAAGCACAGATAACATCGCTTGCGCATCGTCTGGAGCGAGCTTATAAACAGCTGTCAGCCGGTATGTTATTTAGTGATTTTAGATGTTTTCATCAATAATATATATTATAAAAACTATTTACATCCGATTGTGTATATACATTTTTGTCCAGAAATAATAATAAATAAATTATATTTATTTGGTTTGAATAGGTCTCGAAGAGCGTTCGGCGGTACTGTCCTTATCAGTGGTATTCCACCATAAGGCTGAGGCCTATGCCTCCGCTGTTGGTGGCTGGGGCGCCCAGTGTGCGGTTGCCTTACAATTGGCTACTGGACAGGGCTCCGCTCCTTGTAATGATCCAAGAGCGTTGGAACAACATGCACAGAGGCACAGACAATTGTATGAACATATGTGTCAGGCGTATACTGAGGTATGTGTTAATATAAATAGTCTTTTCGATACAACACAACAGTAGAATAATATAAACAAAATATGTTTTAGATAAGGAATTTATGTGTAGCCCGGCAGTTTGTTTGTGTTATCGGATAAGTTTGATGAATGTGTTTAATTGCAGGTTCACTCAACGAGTAAAAAGTTGCTGTACCAACTTGACCATTTAGTTCAAGTTTGTCATCAGACAGACCCAGCCGATTTGGTATGTATTTTTCGGGTGAAATATTTATTTGTTAATCGTGCAACAAGCTCATCTGATGTTTGGTGATACAGCCGCCCATGAGCACTCACAATGCCAGAATGCCTTTAATAGTTTAGAAATAATAGTGGTTTGATAAGTCAAGACGTTTTGAAGAAAAAATGTTTCGGAAAGTATCGGTTTTATTTTTCGAAACATTTTTTTTTATCAATTCTGGAGCGACAGCCTCTTGTAGACTATCTGAACGTTTGGCGTCACTTGTTCTCAATAGGACATTCACACTCACTGAGCCATCATTGAAATTGATGGTGCAGTGTCCCCATAATATTTATAAATCTTTTCCTTGGTTTCGCTGATGGCTTCTTTACGCAAAATGCTCAATCTGCATTCGATATTTTTCGTTGTTAAAATTTACGATGTTGTATACTTACTGTTAAATAGAAACTAAATGGGGCAGTTTGTCCAAAATTTGATAGTATTCTATTTATGATGATGATTCATGACGATGATGCATCTCAATAACTGCTGGGAAATTTAAAATAGTCGCTGCTTATCAAACGTTGGTACTTACACGCACAATACAGTGGGTTCGACCAAGTGGGACGCGGCAAAAACTGTGTGGTATATGTTATACAACACATCGTAATGTCACAAAAAGTAGATGAATTGCATCGTTTTAACTAAAGTACTTATTTGTCTCTTTTTATTACAACGTAAACACAATTTGATATAAACTGAAGTGTACTTATGTCGAAGCTACAACGTTTTATAAATTAGGGAGAGAGCCTAATAGTCTCTTGAGTTTAAACTTCGATGACTTAACTCATCTTAATCTTTTTAGCAGTTTCTTTCGCGTTTATAATATTAGATTATGGAATATAAAAAATAAAAAGGTACAAGATAAAATTGCTCATGAATCATTATGTAATTCTGGCTATAGGAAGTTTTAAAATTGATTTACAGTGAAATGATTGTTTCGGTTTAGTAGAGTAAGGCAAAAGACAAACTGATTAAGGGATCAGTTTGTCTTTTGGCTTAATGATTACGTACCATAGAAATGTTTTTCCCATGCCCCGGGATACTAGAAGTATGTTTGTTTGACGTGACAATGTAAATGTAGCTTACATTTACATTTCTGTTCCGTACCAACGTCGGTATATCTATTTAAATTTGCATAACAAAACCTTAACAATAGATACGAAACTAATTAGACAGCAGCGGGTGCAATACTTAACATATGTATTAATTTAACAGCAAAAAGACGGCACAGTTAGTTCGGCCGGTAGTAGTGGTGGCGATCCAGCCGCAGATTACAGTTCGGGTGCAAATCACGTACTAGCTGTGATACATCAAATACTTGGACACCATCGAGCTTTAGAGGCGAGATATCATCAAGCAAGGCTTAAATTGCATCAACGGCTCGCTTTATTGCTGTATAAGGAGGATTGCAGACAGGTAACTGTTTTATTTGGATTCAATTATTACAAATAATTTTGTAGAACTTTAAGCAAATTTTATGCTCGTGTTGGGAGGTCCCAACAAATTCATTTTGACAAAACTAAATTTATTTTAATATGATGTACAGTATCCATAATAGAGCAAAGTTGTCCTAGTGAAATCTGTGTTAATGTCTCGACAATCGACAGAAACCGCTCAGTTTACCATCGTAATTATTTATAATATTATGAGATAGTATTCATTATTTTTTTTAATCTTTATTATTTTAAGGTACTCGACTGGTTGACGAATCATGGCGAAGTTTTTCTGCAGAAGAATACTGGAATAGGTCGGAATCTCCATAAGGCCAGAGTGTATCAGAAGTCACACGAACACTTTGAAAATGTTGCTCAAGTAAGTAATGTATTTGGTTTTACAACAAACAGTTTACTTTCTTACAATTCTTTAAGATATTCATTATAATTTCAATATGGAATTAAATTTTAAGTCATACTTTATTTGTATTTATACGATATTCGTATTAAATATCAAACTGTTAAAATAAATACGGAATTGAGTATAAAGGAATTGCTTTTTTGCACTTAGATGGATACTGGAAATATATGATATATGTATATTATAAAACCTTATTATTTCTTAATTGTACGGTTTTACATGTGAAATAACATGACATTCAAGGTTGTCCATGAAAGTTAGTGTGTTTCTCCCTGCCCTTGATCTTCTCCTTGTGTTTTAAACGACCTTTCACCCACAGAACACGTACACGAATGCGGAGAAACTTCTATCAGCGGCTGAAGAATTAGCGCGTTCTGGGGAATGCGATCCGGAAGAGGTTCTTGGCGTTGCGCGTGAGTTGGAAGCTCACGTTGCAGCGTTCGCGGCTAGAGTCGATCGAAGACGAAGACGGCTAGATCTTGCTGTCTTGCTCTATACGCATGAGAAGGAGGTAATTAGTTTGTATTTATTACATATTTTTTGAATGAATTTAAAATTTCGGGAATGGATAATTGTTATATACTTAGTATAAAAATAATAAATAGCCTTTATTACTATATATAGTTTAACTAGTACATAGAAATGAGAAAAACTAATAATTAAACGACAAGCCCGTTAATTTCTGTTTTACAGCTTATCCTTGGACGTAGGTAGAGAGAGATGAGAGATTCCACTCTTCTCGGCGTGTAGTCAAACTTATTTTTATAAATCCGAATTTTCCTATAGTCATTTCTTAGCTAGCTAAATAGTAATAGTTATTAATTATTAAAACACGGTCACTTCAAACTAATGGCTCAGTTAAGATTAAGCGATTATGCCAGGAAAATCCTTTTAAATATACATCATTACATTTTATGTTTATGTAGAGATATTTTAATGCACTGTTTTGGACCATATAAATTTATGTATTGATATCGCAGGGTCATTCGCCCTATAAAATGATCAGAAATAATGGTTATTCTTAAGATGTCAATGTGCCAAGAGTGCGAAGAATAATAATACATTAATTGAAGGTCCAGATTAAAGTTTATTTTATTTGCAGCTATTACAATGGTTGGAAACCCTACGAAGCGGTGGTGGTGTATGCCCCGCTGATGATAGTCCCGAAGCTGCACGACGCGCGTTAGAGCAATGCGCACAACATCGCGGAGCAAGTCTTGACGCATGCGCAGCTACTATAGCGCAGGGGGAAGCGTTGTTGCAGGATTTGAGGTTTGTACTTTACTAGGCCCTGTATATAACGGACTTTTCTTTGACATAATAGGAGGAAGTGAAGTAAATGCGAAACTTGAAAAAAAAACTGATAAGTTTTTCAATAACTTATAATTAATAAGTATATAATTGTGTTGATATTAGATATATGTCTACTGCACGTGTATGTATGTCAGTGAACTCCTCTTAAACGGCTGGATTTCAATTATTTTTCTTGTATGCGTGTGGGTGGCACAGCCACGAAATCAGACCCGCAGATGGCGCTGCAGTCGGTATCTAGGTTATTTATCTATACTACAAATAAACAGCTGGTATATATATAAATCTTCTATATATGTGTTCGTAATGAAACTCCTAAATGGCTGGACACATTTTGATGAGGTTTTTTGTGTGTTCAAGTGTAGTCGAGAATGATTTACATTGTTAGATTTTTTATATGTTGTACAGGACAACGTCTCTCGGATCTGCTAGTATATAAATATATATTTGACCCATCACCAAATAAATGTATTTGTTAAAAAGCTATTATTTATAATTAATTTGGGGTGTATGCCGGTAACCTCTCCTGTTTAATCTTCAATAAAAGTGCTTCCACTATTGTAAAAACCCATTAATAATCTTTTTGGTTAATTCAAAAGTATGTTAAAGTGAAAATAAAAATATACACGGCTAGGCAACCGTTTTCCACATGGTACTCTCACTAAATACTTCATGCAAGCTTGCCGGTTCGGGCTCTTGACCTGCCTTTGAAGCCATCGTCAGAAATAATTCAAAATCCTTTTTCGGTTAAATTAAATACTTCACCTAGTTCTCTTAATCGTTATCAATGCTATTTATGTGTGTTTTATATTTTTGATGCATGCATAATAATTTTATCAAATTAATATTTACGAGTTTAAAATATCTTCCAGTTGATACCGTACCGTTACTAGGTCAGGTGTATATTTTTAAATAATGTATGATATATATTTTACTATTGATTACCGCGTACAACAGAAAATTGAATGCCTAATGATGGGTATGAAATGCAATGCTAAAGATGGTACATGTGATTGGGTTGGGTTAACTTTAATTTAGTTAATAACTTTGCGCACCCAAGAACACTTGAGCAAAAATTGACATCCTTGGGCCGTACGTTATAAAAATATATATTTATTTTTTTCTTTTCGTTTAAAAAACGATGCAATTTTTGTCTCATGATATTTTTGTCCCATTTTTTTAAAACTGTTATTCATAGACTGCCTCATTAAATACCTAAATTGTTAATATCTTTTTCACAAATAAACGCGACAATACATTATTTGTCTTGGTATCCCATTAAATCAAATTGAAAGCTTATATGACACTGCAGAAGTCATTAAGTAATTTTTTGGAAATTAATGAATCAAATGTTTATACTGTGTTATACGCAAATCGCCAATCTTTTAATAAGTCCGCTGCCTGTTGACTATGTCATTATATTATGGTGAATACTCTATATGATATTTTTTTTTTAGAAAATCATTGATATAATACTTTTCAAAATAAATTAATTTTCTTTCAGCAAAATATCCTATTAACGATGTTTAAGGTATTTTCCCTTGATGTCCCATAGTCTTAGAATGCCCTGTATAGGTTTATATCCATAATCTAATTTGTATAGGACCATTACAAAATCGATACTCAATTATGATTTATGCCAGCGTAACAACTCCCTGGATGAAAGAGGATTTGAGGGAAACGCCAATTATCGGAGTTAAGAGGATTAGAGAGATCCGTTGTTACCGTAGACAAATCAAATTGGAAAATGTAATTAAATTCGATTTTTAAACGATTCCAATTATGGAGGTTCTAACTTAGTTCACTTTTTAAATTAATAGTCTATTAATGTTCCTATCACCCACGTCATCTCATCATCTCAAGGATACATCCTTGGGCCGTAAGACTATTAGTTTAAAATTCTAAATTTTCTGTTTCTTTCCGTTTCAAAAACGATGCAATTTTTGTCTCATGATATTTTTGTTTCTTGACTCTTATTTATAGACAACCTCATTAAAAATTACATTAAGTTTGTTAACTTTATTGATATATTATTTAAAGAATTAATTTTTATCATGCTAGCGGGGTTTTATTTAGGATGAGTGTTTATAAATGTCACGCCTAGCCATTGAACGAATTGATCTATAAAAAATAATTGTAGCGCACTTAATGGGTGTGTGAATGAAGTTAATAATATTATTAATTCACTTAAAAATAGGTCGACAACTTATAAGACTTTAATCCAAAAATATATGCAATTTTCGCGGAAATGTAATCGCTGTATTTCCTACTACTTCCTTTTGAGAAAACGGGTTCTGTAATCAGTATAAATGTGGGTACGAATTAACGGTATTGGAAAATGTTATGAGTTATACATACATATAAGATGTAATTTAATAATCTTAAAATAATAGCTCATAATGCCAGTTCGCCAACCAACAGAAAGGTTTCTGCATATACCTTTAACAGTTTTAAAGCTTTAAATAAATAAGTTTTTTATATTTTCTTGACAAAAATATCTTTAGTCATTACAAAAATATATTCAATTTTTAAACGCTTTTACGTTTGACAAGTAGGGCTCCCATTATTGTATCCTTATAATTATATAAGACATGATGTTACAAACGACTTCATGGTTTCGAATATGGCGGAGGTGAGCCTGCTGCCCGAATACCTCAAGTTACATTAAAAATAAACAGCCATTCACATACGAAACCTGAGCCATTAAGGCTATATTACTAGGTACCGAATAGTCTGGACAAAATGGTAGGGAAGAGTGATGATGAAGGGGCGGCAGATGTCTTGGTCGTTCGGCAACCAGCTGATCTGACCAAATTAAGACAATAAATGGTCTCAATATACCTAATGCCCTGAGACAAGCTGAGGGTAGAGTGGTATGGAGGTAGCAAGTCGATGGATCGGTTAGGTCTTTTCATGACAGAATATGAAGCCTACGAAGATTATACAAACGCAGAATATGTCAATGGCTCTCCCATTAAGGGGTAATTCACACGTAAATGCTTATACCAAAGTATTTTATACTTCTATTCAATGTTCCATTATTTTTAAACAAACATCAACGATACATTCAATATGTTTTTTTTTTAAATAAAATGCAAACAATAGCTGTGTTGTCATTGCCTACGGGACATTACACAACGGACTGCGACCCAATTTCTACGTCCATATTGCAGATGAACGCTACTCGGTTTCACTGAAAATGTATCGGTACACGCGATACGGAATCATTTATGCGTTTCGATAGACTAACTGTTTTACAATGGTTATAGTAGTAGTAATAGTTTTTTGCTAAATAAATTCTTTATTATTGCACTCGCATTGGATCAGTATAAATAAAATTGTTATTCTCTTAAGTCGTTTAGCAACATCCTCAATTTACTGGTGTCGTGTTCGCCTAAACACCTATAAATATAGTGCGCCGTATAAGGTATCAGTTCGGTCTGCATATGTACACGTACCTACTGACTCAACTAAGAAAAAAGTTGACGTATCATTCGCAGTATTCACTTAGATATGTAAGAGCTCAGATTTCCGGTACATTGCCTCTGATTTCACTGCAAGATTATCTTAAATATTTGTATTCTTCTTAAAGTTCAAACTTGAATTTATGGGTCACTAAAGTTTTTAAGAGAATTCTAAAGTTATAGTACCCACTGTCTATAAGGGATTTTAACATTGAAGAAGTCTTTTTCCTATAATATTTTGTAAAAAATACTTAGGACAACTTGTATGGGTGATAGTTTGATGAACCTTTTTCCTTTTTTTTTCATTCTATAAGCGAGCCCGTGCAACTTGTTTACCGTAAGAGGAAAAGTTGTCGTCTGTATTGGCGCCAGACTCCTTTAGGATGACTGGGACCATATTGCCCTTTATGTAATTCACGATTTGATTAAACTTATATTTAGCCTAGCAAGTCATTGGTTTGTGTTTTATTTTGTAAGGCCACTTGAACTCCTCTAGTAGTGGACGATATAATTATTACATGAAGATACTCTGTATTTACACTACCATATTTCGCGCTACATTGCGCAATGTGTTTTAAGATATTTATATAATATATAATGATACGTATTAAGGACATAGCCGAGATGTATCCAAAATATTAGTTGTAAGTTTTATAATGAATGGTTTTTAAATGTCCAACTATATAATAATAATTAAAGAGACAATTTTATATAAAAAATGCGTACTAAAACACTATTTTATCTTGATTTATTTAATTTGGGCTTTGTTGATTTACAAAAGAAAAAATAAATAGTCATGACGCGTTATGAGTATTAAAGAAAAACGCAGTTTTTGTTTTTTTATTGTAAAAATTACTAAATTTTCTACTGGTCTAGTCCTTAAAATTATATAAGAGAGACACGGTGAGTACATGATTTAAATACTGATCATAAATTGCGTCATATAATTTGGTTTCACTAGTATTCCATCATGTCGTCTATTTACGCATTTAGAATTTACAATACTGCGTCAGACCGAAACGCTACTTTCTTTCCTCTTTATAAATATTCCTGATAGTATTGTATAGTCATAACAAAGTTCGATTTAAAGATTCATAAACGCGCTAACATCAGGAATTATGCAGATTTAATAAAAAAAAATGTGTCCTTTAATCGACGAAAGTAATATGTATTATATGTAGGTAGTATAAAATATAATAACAAGAAAGTTATTATGGTATATATTCTATTTTTTCCTTATTTTTTGTATTTTGGCAAGTAATATTTAGTGTTTTGTATTCCACAACAATACAAATCGTAATTATGATTATTTAAATATCTTAGCCATTAATCAGGGTAATTAATCTTAAAATACGCGTGATCAACTAACGAAGGCAAACAAAAATGAATGGCTGACAATAATATTTTAGAAATATCTAACACTCACGCACGTACTCAACGACTTCAATTGTTTCGCCCTTCAACAAATACGTTCTATTATAATGGTTTTAATAATGTTCGCAAAATACGCCATACTATATATTGAGTGCGATTAAATATATTTTGAAATACTTTAACGTTCAAAGAATATTACAATAGGTATTGTTAACACGATTGTTTTATATTGGTGTAATAATATGCCCTAAAACATTTTATTCTGCATCATGTTTGATATTATAAAAATTGGGTATTATAAAAATTCTGTATATGTATATTCTTAATAGGTGATCAACGTACATTATGCTCTTCAAGTTTTAAAAGAGCGCAGCATGACTTAAAAACCACATGGTCGGCGTAAAATCTTTTTTTTTTTTTACGTAATTAAAAAACTGAAAAACTTAGAACATGTGTAATTAACGCCGTGTTGTTCTCTTATATCTCAGCATTGTATTTAAGGTAAATATAATATTCAGTGGCTGCAACCAACCGGCAGATACTTGAAAAACAGTACTTAAGTTCGTTTTGAAGCGTAGAGCCCATACAACGCTTCCCCCTGTTTTCATACATAAATCCGTCTGCCGACATAATATTATAGAACGTCGAGTTTCTGCTATTATCCAATGAAGAACGTCTGTGGCCGTTTATCTTTTTTTGTGTAGCTACAGGGTTTTATTTTGTTCAGCCTTATGATTCCTAATAATAGGCACTAGAATTGTTTATGTGCGATTTAGATTAGATGTTCAAGAAAGTTTTTATATTCCAAGATCAATCCTCGATTATAAAAACCAAATTTTCTAATACATATAGTGTATAGCAAATAAGCTTATAGTGTTTAAACTAATACGGTTCTTATATTTGCCTTTTTCTAAATATTTGTATTATTCCATAATAAATCGAAGTCACAGAGGTCTAATTAGCCATTGAACGTATTCAAAAGATCATTAATACAGATTGCCAAGATTTTAGGCGGTTGATTTTCCGCGAAGCCAATTAGTTTTTCTTTAGTAAATTCTTTTTCGGATAGGACTGAGATCCGATCGCGCCTCGCGTTCCAGTCCACTGTCGGGCAACATCGCGTCGACACGTATATTGCGTGTAACACGCTTTCGCGCTCAATTCACGTTTCGAAGGAAATATTTTCTGAATTAAAATGTGACGTTAATTATATTAACTAAAGCATGGTGATTTGTGACAATGAATTCATATTAAACATTACATAATTCATATTATGAATAAATTAAGTTTTATGTTTGGTTTTATTGATGAATAGATCGGTAAATAGTCAAAAAATGTTTATGTAGTGTAATCAAAAATATATATAGAGAAAGAAAAATTCGACGTTCGGTAGAGATTAGGGCCCTCAATGATATAATACTTTTTGTAGGTATGATTGAATTTCCGACCGGCACCCCAAAACTTGAACACATAACGAGGGTTCATAAAACGATACTTCTGCCCACAATTTACAGATGTGTGTTAATACGAAATTGATTTTTGCTTTTCTGATGGAAAAAAACGTTTATGACACAATTTGTTTGTATTAGTTCAATGTTTGTTGATTAAGTTAATAAAAATTCATTCATATATTGTAATGGTACATAGAATAAACATATAAAATCTTATTTTAATATTATTAAATAATATTTTTTTATGTAACTAAAGGAAAACGGTCCAGCCCTTTTTCCTTTGGTAACAGCCGCCTATGGAGGCTCGCAAGTCCGTCGCCGGCCTTTTTTTAATTCCCTTGTTCTATCATATCAACTTACTACTTTAATGAAACAAAAAAAAGACACTAAAAATAACCTTACCTGTACTTATATAATATTATTGTATTTTATTTATTTATTTAGTAGTTTTATCTTTATTTTGATATTAAACTGATAACTCCTATTTTGACTCAGTGATAGCTCAGGTTACAAAATATTTATGCGATGATATAATAGCAAAATATAGTTTCAATATACCGTATATGGAAAATGGTTACACTCGCTTTCAGAAAAATAAAGCTTTTGTTAAAGATTTCTAGCACAGCTGTTTTCGAATTTTTCATCTCTCTATTGATGTATTGAAACCCTCCTGTCTAGTCTTGGTCAATATTTGCAATGCGAAAGTCTGTTCCAGCTACATTACTCTCCCCCGGGAGGCGGTTATTGTGATTATAGGTACCTACCTCTTTTTGTTTTTTTTTCCTTTTACATCATACTATTCAGCTGTCAGATAAACCCTATATTGGACGTGCTTCTAGGGGTGATTGATTAAAATTAAAGAATTGCAAGGAACAATGCTATGATGTAATTAGTCCTTTATTGGGCTGATGATATGTGTCCTTCTTAAATCACACATGTTATATTTATTCTTAATTAAATTTCGGGTATTAGGATATTATATAAAATCAATTGATTAATTTACAATAGCTGTCGTGTCGGGAATAGTCTGAGTTGTTGGGAAGTCGACAACAATGGTTAATGGGTTGCGAGTGATTTAAATTGTCTCACAATCGTTCTTTCCGGCTCGCTCCTACGGTTAAGAACAGGATTTGACGGAACGTTTTACCTCCCCCTCCCACTGATCCGTGGGACCCTCGCGCCCCCTGTATACAATTGTTCATATATTTATAATTGTCATTTCAAAAGATTTTGAGATTGTTTAAAATATTGTACAACTTTTTGTTGATGGCAAATTAATTCGTCTTAAGCGCTTCAAAAATTCAAGCATTGTTTCAAAATTTTTCAATTTAGGAAAAATACTTGACTATATAGGCGTGTATATAAACAGCACTTACTCATTAATCAGCAGTGTGTGACGTCTTAAACTCTACCAATCATCGGAAACTCGCGTAATCTGAACTCTCTCACGGTTACTTCGTTTCGGTTTTATAATAATTGCGTTGTCCTAAACTTAGCGAATTGCATAATGTTTTTCTTCTTTACGCCATTTGTCGGTATTGTTTTATGGCTTAATCATTACAAAAGCTAAAATTTTCAATTACCGTGAAAAACATTGCATATATTGCTAAATAAGTTATATTAAGTTGTGAAGACTAGCTCGTGGCTTGAATATTAAAGAGTAGTTTTACATTTTATAGCATTACGGTTTTACGAATTGCTAATTATATTGTTCAGTCCTTGTACTTGCTGTACTCAGCTTCGTGAGTGGAGAGTACTTAGGTCTCCGCCAACCCTGCATAATTTAACATTTAAAGCATATTCGCTCACTTCAACTTTTAATAACGTCGTTTACCTCATTCAGATATAGAACTTTTACTTCATCTTCGATATTAAACTCGGAAATTTATCACTCATGTAAGAATTTTCATATTCAGCACATTACGGTAATAATACGGTGAAATCAAAAAGAAAACTAATAGTATTTGAACAATGTAGCGTGTCACATACTTACGTGTACGTAGTATTTATCATGTTAATAATAATATCGGTTTTTAATAACCGTAGTTTTTATTCGTAGGAAACGCTTTTTTTGTATTGTGATCAGTCTAACCTTATTACTTAACGGTTGCTTACGTCTTTGGTTAGCATTAAGCTTTCTTGTGGGATTCCATACGCCACTGTCAAGTGTCTGGTGGCAAGTCACGCGATTTGTGTTGTGGTCTATAGAAAGTCTGCGGATGATCTACGTGTACACGCCTTGAAGTTTCTACGCTTCTTATAAAACGTGTTTTAAATAATGTTCATTTTATTATAAGTATGAAATATGTTAATACATACCAATTGGTTGAGTTACTTTGATGTCACCAGCTGACATATAGTTTTTTAGATTGAAAAGCTTGGATATTGAAATAGCGACTTTTAGCGTATTGACGTTGTGTTATAATAGAAAAAGTTGTATCCCTCGAACAAATACAAAGGTGACGCCGGTTCGGTGCTTCCGTTGTGGGAACAAAATTTCTTTAAAAGTTGTCATACATGAGAAAAATACACCCTTTGAGATTCAAATTATGAGTGGAAAGTTCCTGTAATTTCATTTTATACGTAATTTAATTTTTAAATTAGAGAACGTAGTCTAACGCGTTCTTAGCCTATATTAGTATAGAAATGTTTATTTATAATAAGGGAGTATTAACTCATTACACAACATTAGTTTAAGAGGCGTATCAGACTACTGAACTCTATATACACTAGAATTTAGGATAACATAAAGGGCCTTAGTCCCGCTAAGTGGCTTAGCGCGAACATGTCCCCTGTATCTCATGTAAATCCGATACAATTTTGACTTATGAGACAATGTAAGATAAGTCTCGTTCTGAGTTTTACCATAAATTCTTAACCACAAATATTTCAATCGTCTGTAAATTACTTTCAAGTAAATAACAGACTATAAGAAATCTGTAATCTTAAAAAAATGTGATCTAAATTATATATTACAATTTGACGTGTTATCGTTCAATGGATAATAACTATTATTTAGCTATGCTGTAAATAAATTTAATTAAGTTAATTTGTATTTACAAAAATTTAGCGTATCGATTCTTATGTTAATGTGTTATGACTTGGCATTAAAACTACGATTATAACTACGTACTTATGCATTATCGTCTAGACTTGTTGCTTTTTCTAAACGGTGACTTTCACGACAAGATGCCCTGTGTCCTACCATCTTGTTTCTCTGTCTATGAGCATTTAAATCTTGTTAAATAAAAATGATTCTACTCCGACTTAGAGTACCTACCTAATTATTATTTATTGTAGTAATACCTTAGTAGTTAAGATAACTATTAAGGTATTATATTATGGTCTATATATAAGTCTTGTATTTGTATGTGTGTAAGATTTAAAACATAGTCTTTTGAGGTTAAGGAAACCATAAATATATAAAAGATATAAAACGTTGATGAGTGACTTTTAACGTGCTATAAACTATGAATGAGCCTTAATTGTTGTATCCTCGAGGACTTCGAAACAGAATATTTACGAGTTTAATAGTTATAAAGTTTAACGCACTGTTAATATATACTTTGAATGTTCCCTCGACTTTAAAAGGCAGTGCTGTCATTGATGTGACTTAAACGACTTTATTTATCGCTTATCGTGTGGTTAAGGTCTTGACTGAGTTTTAATAACTTAAGTTGAATGTGGGTTGTGTAATCGGAAATCCAAAATTGTTTACCCTAACATTAAGCTTAAAACATATATTAACATACATAAGCTCAATGTTATGAGCAGATGTAATCTTAAAGTTGACCTTTGTTTTACTTTATATTTGCCGACTAAACAGGCTATGAATATAAATATTGTTCCTAGTATTTGCGAAAACAATGCCATTCTCAGACTTAGAATCTTTGGTTCCGATTGGGCGCCGACGCGTGAGGAATGCCGCGCTCTGGCGACAGTAGAAAACGTCCTCACGGAATATTCATCTTAAAATTAAATGTCTGTAGTATCGCACCATCGCGAGTCGCGACTCAGGGAAATCAAGGAGTACTTTCACAAAGCTTTCGTCTTTCAACTTTATAAGTATTTAAGCGGCTTGTTTTGTATAAGAACAGCATAACAATGCTTCGAAAATCTTATTAAAACTTGCAGTAAGGTAAATTTTACTGTTTAAAAGTTACGCATAATAAAACGTATACCGATTACAAACTTAATCCTAGACAAAGCGTGAAAATAATAGTTATTTAAAATTACAATGCAACGCGTTCAACTACGGCTAAGGCTTGCGAATTGACATAAAAAGACGTAGAAATAACTGTACTTATTAAAAAGTACGTAACCTGTAAACCTTGCGATATAAACCATGAATTTAGATGGTATTAAGACAATGCCTATTGAATATAAAAATTCTTTTATTAATGTATTGCGTCAGATATTTTTCAACAAAATCAAATATGAAAACAAATGTGTTTAATAAAGTAGATATGTAAACACTGTTGTCCACTGTTTTAAGAGATTCGCTAACCAACTGTAACATAACAGTAGCCAGTGATTGTAGGTCACTGTCGGTTATAGTTTTAATCACCATGCGTATGCAATTGTTAATATAGTTAACAACGTGCTCGTCATATAACTGTTCTTTGCTTATTAGTATTCGTAGCGACGGTTCATGATTAACGATTTTTGTATAAAAAGTGATCGCGGAAGACGATGAAATGAACATTTTCCTGTAAAAAAATGCTCAAATATCATCGGCGTTCCCACAGACACAAGTCACCCGTACGATGTTTACGATGGAGGTTTGTTTAAAGTACTATTCTGATTTTCTAAACAACCTTGTTTCAACTCTTACAGGTCGGTGCCTCATTTAAAAAACTATATATTTTATACCTATAAAATCTGTTGTGTTTCTAAGTCGTACATTAATTAAATTCAGTCCGTTTAACTAGTCGAGTTTTTGAAAAGAACCTTGAAAAGGTCATGGGAAAGACGCGTGTGTTCGGGCAAAAGCAAAAAATGGTTCAGCCTGTCTTTAAAGAAACATTTTTTTTGTTTTCCTGAAATTAGGACGTCGAGCGAGTGTTTCGACGCCAGTGACGTTACACCCCATATTCTTGGTCTCAGATTTATGTATCCCTGATAATTATTCTTTATACACCTACTATACAATATCGGTATTTTGATAACCCATCGATTCGGTCCTAAAAGAGCGATATTTTCCTGACCGCGTGAGCAAGTAATAAAGAAAAATCTCAGCTGGAGATCAGACCTACCACTTCACTATCCGTATCTAGTACTAGGATAACAGAAACAGTTCAGACCTAGTAGGTGTCCTAATGAAAAAAAATATAAATATTACATCAAAAACTTAGACATAAATTAATTATATGGTCTTTTCAGATCATCGGGAGACTCAGATACAGCAAGCACGTCCGCAGTGGAGACAACTCTGGAACGTTTACGCGGTACTCGAAGCGCTCTAGAGGAACTTTGGTCGGATCGGGAGCGACGTCTTGAACTCACCCTCCAATTGAGACATTTTGAGAGGGACGCTCTGGAGGTAAGTTGGCTGCTGTTGGATTTATGCGATATTGCGTTGTATTTAAATATTTAGCTTATAGATCTTTGTTGAAGCTTTGACATTGCCTACTAAGGTGAACCTGCTTAATGGAATTTTATTATAAATGTATAGTGGACCAGGAATTCTATGTTGCAAATACGTATTGTATCAAAAATTCATGTTATATCCAATGTCAGTATTAATTTACAAGTTATATGCTCCACTTAATACGTTATAATATATTGAATTTATAAGGAATTATTATTTAATTAAAATTTGTAAATTGGAAAATGTGCTTTGTTGAAACAAGAAATTCATTAAATTAACTTACTTGATAAAACAAAAACGACAATTAAAGTCTAACGTTCTATTCCCTTATTTATTATATTTCCCATACATATAATTAAACACCTGTACCACGGAACAATCGTTATGTACACTAAAGATAATAAAGACGCACCATTCTTTACATTTATTTTACTACATGTGTTCTTCCAATCCATATTAATAGTCTCTAAATGTGTCCTATTACTTATAAGGAGACGATTAAATATGAATTTGAAATATTTGATACTTTAAAAGAATAGTTGGAGTAAGCAATTTGTATTAGGGAAAAGAGCGAGACCAATTTTTAAAAGGCCGGTAATTCGCTGGCAAGTCCGTTTGCCTCCTGTTTTATAAATAATATAAAAAAATCTTTAACATTAATAAAAAAAATACAATGTTTCGTACACTAGTTGACTATCAAGCAGATTAAACCGTGTCATATTCACGGAACAATGGCTTTTATAAATGCTACAATGGAAAATTAAAAAATTTAATAGACCTGCTACTATTATATATTAGAATGGTGAAAAAACTAGATTTATTCACAATGATAAGATAATATCTAAGTACAAAAATCTAAGTCTTAGTTTTTGAAAAAAAAATTTTGTTACATACAGAAAATCAAGCAAGTATGTAAGCTAATATTCGATTTTGTTCATTTTCTCCATAAAGAACCGCATCTCATGCTATCTAATAAACTGCCTCTTGACTTCACCACAATTTTTCTTACGGACGTTCATAAGTGTACATGAAGTTACCTTATGCATAAATTATACATATTGAAATTTATTATTTGTACAATAATTAATTGTGAATTCAGTTGGCGATACGTAAAGAAAATATACTTGATTTTAGATTTAAAAAATATATGAAATTAAAAGTTGATTAGTGATCTGGTCAGAATTCACGACCTTCGACAAAGGAAACGGGAAAATCGTGTCTTATAAAAACACGTCTTATCTAAAAGTAGTTGGATTAATTAGGATTTAGCGAACAGGTTTCTTTTTCAAGCACTAAATTGCAGCCGAGTGCATATTTACGTAATTATACAAGTTAAAATGCTCAACTACATAGTTGCTTAAGGCAGTATCAAATTAAAAAGTCAAGTCAAGTCAAAAGAATACGTTATATTTATAATTTGCCATGAAGCTGATAAAACTTTGCTTTTGCGTTTGCTCCTCTATTCATAACTTATAAAACTTGTACGTAGTGAATAAAAGTTAGATGAAGTTTCAAAGTTCTACAAAATATACACATAATATAATGTTGCTCTAAAGAAACTAAAGGCGACATCAAGTATTAACTACGGAGATTACTTTCGTAATAAACACAAGCCGAAAACTTCATTAAATTTAATCCAAAATTGTTTATTTTGATGAGCTAATTTAGATGAGGTCTCCTTATGATCTGCAGTCACACATAGTCACGGGCTAGGGGCATGCGGAATTTAAAACAATACATATTAACCAAATACATAACCAGGTATCATCACGACTTGAACTATGGGGAGACGAGTTGCAGCGCAGTGAACCTCCGCGCGACCCACAGCAGGCTGAACAGGCTCTAGCTGCACACAACGAGAGCGTAGCTAGGATGCAACATGCTACTTTTCAGGTAAATAAATTAAATATCTGTACTAGTCTGATTTTTAAGTAAATTTATATATAATTATATTAAGTATACTAAAATCTAACCAAGCCAGCTAATAATACAATAAAATAATGTAATAGTAAATAATATCTAGTAGTAAATATGATATATATAGTAGCAAATATTATATAAGTAGTATATTAATAACAATAAATAAAAATAAGATGGTATTAATTTTAATTAGATAAGTAAGCGTTTGGAGATGGGCCAATGTAAAAAGTTATATTTGTAGGAAATAAAAAGGCTTTTTTATTTTATTTTTATTTTACTGGTCTGATTGCTGTTTGATTCGAGTTTCAGACCAAATTATATTATCATTAATCATATCATTTTATATTTACAATCACATCATTCCCAAAGCTAACAGTGCCGGGAACGTAACTTTTAAATAATAATTATTTACCATTTATGATTAAGAACAATCGATACCTATTATATGTGCCAAGTCAATCTATCTACTAGTACATCTAGCACCCCCTTCTCACAAAAAAAAATCGTAAATATTTAGTTTATTTCATTAATAAGTTTGGCATTTAAAGGTAGTGCAGCAAGGTCAAGACTTAGCTTCGGCCATTGCGGAAGCGTCAGACGTAATGGCTTCCAGTTCCGATAGCTCCGAAGGTGCACCTCTCGACGCCCAGGCGAGAGTCCAACTTTTACTGGAATTCTTGCATGATCGACAACTAGACTTGGAAGAGCTGGCTGAGGAACGACGAGCCAGATTCGAACAATGCGTTCAACTTGGTAATTTTTTTTCTTATATAAAACATATTGTTATAATTAATTGGTTATTGCATGAGGACTTATACACCTGTGACGATGTATTTTAAATTCATTTGTTTGACTCAATTTCTTTTGAGTATCGAGAACTACTGAAATACCTATATTATCTTTTTTTTTAATTTTATAGTGCAACTTTTTTCACATGTATCGTTCATATATTAAGGTCGTATATTTAAACACGATTACAGGTCAATTTCAAAAGGATGCGGCACAAGTTGTAAGCTGGATACGAAATGGTGAAGCGATGTTGGCTGCTTCATTCTCGATCCCCGGAACTCTGTCTGAAGCAGAACAATTGAAGCGGGAACATGACCAGTTCCAGGTGGCTGTCGAGAAAACTCACGCGAGTGCTGTTCAAGTGAAGTATAGGGCCGATGCCCTGCGAGCTGCTAATCATTATGACCCACACACTATAAGGTATACATTACTATAGTTTAACAATATTTGGTTTGAAAAAAAAAATTCTAAAAATCAATTTACATTTAAAAAAATCTGTTTAATGTTTAAACCTTTAGCGTAAATGTCAGTAAACACTTAATAGCTGTCATGAAAAACTAATATTAATAAGTTATTACAGTTTTATATTTAATTTACCATTCATGTTAATTTTATTTATTAAGTCGCTATGCAATGCCTGCTTCATTAATTATTATCAATTGTTAGAAATTTAGGCCTTCCTAATATCAAAGTAAACTCGTGTTCATTTTAACGCCTGCTTTAGTAGCTTGATAATATTTAGAGCTATTAAGTACATCAACGCGAACAGCATAATACTTGCATACAAAATTACGAAATTAATTATTTTTAATACATATATCTTTGTAATATTTGTTCATGAGTGACCTATTTGCTCAATTTGCTTGGAATTTTCAGAGAGATATCCGAGGAGGTGACAGAGCGTTGGCAGCGCCTTGTTACGTGCGCGGAAGAGCGTCACAAACTAGTCACTGCTTCGTTGAATTTCTACAAAACGGCTGAACAAGTTTGCTCTGTACTCGATTCCTTGGAGAGGGAGTATCGTCGTGATGAAGACTGGTGTGGTTCGGGCGCTGCTATTTCCACAATAACGCCTAATACAGAAGATGCACAGAATAACCAAACACAGAACTTGGATAAGGCTGCTCAGGTATGTTTAATATTCCTTGTGCAAACGTTTACGTACAATTTAGCTTACCATATGAATTGGTATCGTGCCCATAATTTTCAGTACATATTTAAATTACTTTTTTGTTTGATGTTTACAATAGTGTTTTATTTATCTAAATTATTTACTTTTTTACACATACCACCCACACATTGTCTAAATTTGAAAATGAAATTCATTTTCGAGGATTCCTAAAAAAATAAATACGTGATAGCTTTGCTTACTTTTGCTGACAGGTGGAAAGTGGGGGGAGAGATAAATGGCTCTTTCAATTATAATGTTTAAGTTAATAGCAAATAAGTCATACAGCATAAAAAGTTTTTTTGTGTTTGTAGGTGGCAGCATTAATAGTAAAGCATGGCGAGCAAAAAGAGGCGTTCCTCAAAGCGTGTACGCTCGCTCGACGCACTGCTGAAACGTTCCTAAAGTACGCGGCAAGATCAGCTCAAGTTCACGGACAAACTGCGGCAGCGAGTAAGGCCCATCACGAGCAAACCCGGGCCATACTCGATACTCTACTATGTCAAGAAAATAAGGTCTGAATCTGTGCTTTCCATTTATTTTACACTAGAAAAATATGTCGTTTTTGTTATCAACAGGAATATGTACAACAACTATCACGTGTGACTTATGCTAATTGTGGTTATATGATAACACTATTCTAGCCTAGACCACTAGACTGCCTGGCACCGATCGAATGCAATTAATTCTATTTTTAGTATATCAGTACAAATTGCTGTTTTCCGGGTACATATTAAATACATTTAACATAAACAATTAATATATGCGATCGCGATCACACGTGAACTAGTTATTGCGATGTTGACGATATAATATTTCCGTGACGAGTGACACATAATTATTTTGAAATCATTGAATGTAATCAAAAGTCATTGTCAGTGGCATTGCTTTTATATTTTTACACAATACAGCTTTTGTTAGTTTGCGATGATATCAGTGCCGTAGCAAAATTATGGTCGGTTGTCAAACGTAGTTGTGCTTCATGTGGGGAACTGTTATGATTTTGTTACAACCGGTAATTTTATTTTGAATTTATGAATGTGCAATAGCAACTTTGAAAATCCCTCTGATTTTCAGCATATAATTCTAAGGTCTAATATTTATGATCCATGAATAAGTTATGTAACAAATCACTATTGCTACATTATGGTTTCTAAAAACAACGTAAATTGTAGGTATTGGAACACTGGACAGTTCGCAAGAAGCGTCTAGAACAGTGCCAGCAATTCGCTTTATTTGAACGATCTGCGCGGGCTGCCGTCGAATGGATTCGGGAGACGCAAGAGAGATGTGGGGCGGCTGCCGCTGCTGCGGCCGCTGGTGTGGCAAGAGAAAGCCGTGAGCGTGTAAGGTTGCTCGCACAATTGGCCGATGGACTTGTTGAAAAGGGACATCCGCATGCCGTTCAGATTAAGGAGTGGGTGGCTGCTGTCGATGCCAGGTACAGATAGAACTTCATATATAACTGTCTCGCAATACATGTCAGGAAGCAACAACATTCGCTGTTATTCTTTGATACCACTATATTGGACAAACGTCGCAAATATCTATTCAACCCCATCTTTTTCTAATTTTTCTCAACGATCGTTTTCTTTCCAGGGCTGTTACTTGTATAACAAACTCAACAAAACTCTGAATATATATCCTAAAACAAAAAAATGTGTAAAGCAAACAATTCATAAATTTTTACTTACCTTGAGCTATGATCAAACGGAAATTCTTCTAGAAGTAATAAAATAATTTTCACATAATTTGTTCTTGTCATGTCACACACACCCTTTAACACTCACTAACACACGCATGCGTATGCGTAGGGTACGCATCCACACTATCACACACAAATACACACACACTCACATACACAATCCCTTACAAACTTCCATTTTGTTATGTATATGACTTACTATGGAATGGAAGCCTGGTTATCCATATCACAGGTTCTTACCTAGTTTGGAAACCAGTCTCCCAATACTGCCACTGTATTATGAATTATTATTGTTAATGTTTAAGGGAGAAAAATAAATAAATAATTATTATTATTACATGTTTATGTTTGTTAACAGTTTTAGTGTAACAATAAGTCGATGTACAATTTAAGTTTGTTCATCATCACTCTTATAAAAAAAATGCAGCCAATTATCTTTTAAACGATTTCTGCCTTTGCTGTACTGAGCTAATCGTCCAATATTTTAAAATAAAGAAGGATTTAATTAAAACCTTTTTTAGATATGCTGAGTTCAGTGGTACCATGGAGGCCGGTGAGGTGGAAGTGGAAAGTGACTCTGGTATGGCGCCATCTCTAGCTTCGACACATTCCGAAAGTGAAGTACGAGGGGAACCACAACCACCAGCATCCACTGATGAGAAGAGACGCAGTGCCAGGCGAAAAGAGTAATTATTATTCACCATATATTCGACCCACTGTCTTACCAAAGTTCAGTGGTACATTGAGGTTTTAATATGAAAGTTTTGCCGAGATTTACAAGCGATACAATTTTAATTGCACCAGGTTTATAATGGCCGAATTGCTGCAAACTGAGCGCGCCTACGTTAAAGATCTCGAGACGTGCATCACTGGGTATTTACGTGAGATGCGGACAGATCCAGCTTCAGTTCCGGCGCCACTTCAGGGCAAGGTTAATAATTACAATACCAAATTTAAGTAAAAAAAAATCCTTAAATAATATTTAAACTTTTAAATATTATTTAAGGATTTTTTTTACTTAAATTTGGTTGCAATCGTTCTTAGAATATCTTCGATTCTTGCTAACTTTTCTAACTGACTGTACTAAATGCGAAACTAATACATTCCTATTTTCAGGAGGAACTTATATTTGGTAACATCGAAGAGATCCATCGTTTCCACGAGCGTATATTCCTTCGTGAGTTGGACAAGTATGAGGCGTGGCCTGAGGACGTTGGCCATTGTTTTGTGACTTGGGCGAGGCAGTTCGATATGTATGTGTCCTACTGCCGTAACAAGCCGGACAGTAATGCGGCCGTTGTACAGCACGCAGGAGATTATTTTGAAAGGTGAACTATTTATTTATACTCAAGTAACTTAAATAAAATAAATATTACGATGCGCGCACAAACCGTCGTAAAAAACTAGATAATGCGTAATAATAATTTTTCAATGAATAAAATAATTCATTTTTCGTGTCGTTTTTTCTACAAACGTAGAATAAAATTTTTGAAAAGATTTTTATCTTGTTACCCCAAAGAAGTATAACTTCTAACGCGTTTTTTTTATTTTTGAATAAATAATTTTAAATACGAAATAATTATAAATATTAAACAGATCTTTACATTAATTGAAAGGAAATGTATCCTTTAAGCGACATCTATAGAGTAGGCTATGTACTTCAAATATTATGTTGAAATAAATGCTCAAGAGGTGGCGCTTTTACAAATTGTATGCTGTTTAGTTGTCCTATCCAATAGGTGTCCCCAGTGAATCAAATTTCTATTTTTTAGGGTTCAACGAAGAAAAAAATTAGAACATCCCCTCGCAGCGTATTTAATCAAGCCGGTACAAAGAATTACTAAATACCAGCTACTACTTAAAGATCTTCAAGCATGCTGTGCTGAGGGACAAGGAGAAATAAAAGTAAGTTTTAACTATATTATTTTACTTAAATACGACGATTCTGTTTTGGTCCAGAGTTAAAAAGTAAAATAAAAGGATGACGCTGTCAGCGCTGTGTTATGGTTTTTTATTATATGAATTGTCTTTTGACTGTGACAGTGGGAAGTATAATCACGTATGGTAATAAGAATGTTTCCAATATCAATTTTTTTTAATTAAATCAAAACAAAATCATTTAAGTAACACAATGTACACTTATGCACTTAAGGTATTGCCTTCCAGTGTTTATTATAGAGGAACATTAACATAACATGGTCTTTAGATTTTTTAAATCGAATATAAAGTTTGAGATGAAATATTTTATAGCATGATTAAAAAATAAAATAAAATTTCCGAAAATTTTAATCAATACTAATATTATAAAGGTGGTGAATTAGTTTGGTTAAATGCGCTAATCTTAGGAAAATGCTTCCAATTAGCTACAGGTATCAAATATAACGTTATGGACGAATTAAAAAAACAACCATGTAAAAATGTAAATTGAACTTATAATTTTACAACTAGAACTACAATAGAAGTGTCAAAGACACTCATCATGAATTTTATCTTTCGCCTCGATACTTGAGATAAGATAACAACGCCGTAATGACTTACGTTGCGCACAGAACACTAAATTTCTTCGCAAACATTGTATACGTACAGTGTTTTTTAAAATTCAAGTAAATTGTTTGTAAAATTATTATAAGAGAAACAAACGTGTTTATAATTCTATTGTCGTTGCAATAATATATATATTGTTGATAAATGCTTTTGAATGAAAACACTATAGTATTTTTATCATATTCCATTATTTGTTAGTTTGACATTGTTGAGTGAAGGAAACCCCTTGGCTCACGATAGACATGTTTTTTCCTTTAACAAACAATTCATACTGTATTTAGAACCTAGTTTTATCGCTGACACATAAAATTCTAGTGCGTAAATAATTTAAGTTAATAATAACTTTTACTAGTAATATTTATTATGTATAACCTCTGCGGTATATAGCCTATACTGGAAAAAATACAATGTTATCACTATACGCTAGATTAAATCCATACATAAATGTCTCTTATGGTAGCATAACGAATCGATAACAACGCTAAGCTGCGCTTTAAATCAACTTCAGTGAAACGCTTTGAACTTGTATACATAAGACTGTATTTCTTTTATCAACTAATGACCTTTGTTATGTATAGTCAAACCCATTAGGTCGTATCAAGTAGATGTTTGCCCCATTACAATACGTCGAACAATATTTGAGATTAAACAAATTAATTCGCTGTAATTAACAATAGGTTCGAAACAATTTTCCTTATGTTGAGTTGCACATCGGGACTTGTAGCATATTCAGAACGTTCATTTGTATAATAATACAAATGGAATGGTTCGTTTCAGTGTTGATAGTGTTTGTTTTATAATGTTAAAATATCTAAATAGTCATCGGCAAAATCGTCTTGGACAGCCACAATATGTTGTATGTATTATTTTATAATTATAAATGTAATATGTACCTAAAAATGTATTGTCGATATTAAAGCAATTCATAAGAATTAGCAAAAAGTTTTCTTAATTTTTATCGTGCGTAAAATAATGTTTTTTTCGTCCTACCCAATTAAAAGTGTGTCACCGTCCCTTTTGCTAATGATCAATCCATATCTTCATTGCGTACGTCAATTACAAAGTATTTTCCTTTGTGGTATAGTCTTGCGGTGGTTTTCCATAATGACGATAATACACTATACAAACAAGTATGATTAAAATTTGCCTAATTCCATAAGGAATCCATCAAGGGCCATCTCAGACAAAAGGGTGAACACAAAGTTTGATCGTAGCGTCGTTCCATGAATTTTAAATGTACTGTGGCTATGCAAGCCGTAAAGCCTAGAGGGAATCGTTAGTTAAATAGTCAATAGATGTAGCTCATATAGGGTTAAATAATATATAAGTAATTATTTAATTATGTGCTTGTTTTGATAGGACGGATTGGAGGTTATGCTCTCAGTGCCGAAGAAAGCAAATGATGCGATGCACCTCTCTAATCTTGAGGGTTGTGACGTACCGACAGATAGTTTGGGTGAAGTTGTACTCCAAGATTCCTTCCAAGTATGGGATCTTCGTCAGATTATCAAAAAGTGTCGTGAAAGACGAGTCTTCCTCTTCGACCTGCATCTCCTACTGGCAAAGGAGGTTAAGGATACCCATGGAAAGGCTAAATATATCTACAAGACTAAATTCATGGTAAGATTTGTTTTTATATCTAAAAATTTACTAACACGAAGGGTATTTTATAAACATACAGTGCAGTAAAACTCTACACTTTCTTAAATCTTACAGTTACTTTTTGTCATTTATGTTCAGAACTAACATATAAAACTATTTATTTTTAGATAACATTTTTATTAATCTTCCGTTTATTGCAACAGAGGTTAGAATTTACTTAACTGCATTTGACAGGTTTCGTATTTTCAATAGAACTAGGGCGTTAGTTAAGGTGCGACAGTTCGCAAATATAAGCTACTTTAATGTTATAGACGTCAGAACTGGGCGTAACAGAACACATTGAAGGTGACGAATGCAAATTCTCGGTGTGGACTGGCCGAGAGCCGATGGCCAGCGATTGTCGTATAATGCTTAAGGCTCCTTCACTTGAGGTCAAGCAGACTTGGGTTAGAAGACTGCGGGAGGTTATACAAGTAAGTATACAATTTATTTATATATTTTGTATTTTTTTGTTTTTAAAATATTCATAAATAATATCATCGTACGTATTAATAATGAAAAACTACCAACGACTCTTTTTTTATCTTTATAATTTCTCAGCTTGGTTCACAACCAACACAATCAAACACTTATTTCTAATGAATTCTTAACGTGCCCTGGGAAATATCCTTGCCGCGAATTACGTCGAGCTATTTACGAACCAATACGATTTTAGTCTTTTAGAGGAGCGTGGCAACTCTTAAAAGGCCGACGTAGTACTTCTCCTGCTGGCATAGATTGTTTGTTGTTATATATATCAGCCGTAGGTTAAAGTATGAAACTAAACCTTCATTATTTATTATCAGGCTATATCAGTTTATGTTCTTGCCTTTCATTGACCCAGACGCTCTTGAGCTTTTGAGCCGGAACGTGCTTTATAAGTAGTCTTACATTTTGTTATTGTCCTATGACTGTACTGACCACAGAAGTTATTAATAATATATAGTAAAGTTTACACATAAGTTCACTTGCGTAATAATAATATTCTCTTTTTGATAAAAAAAAAATAAAAACTTTGGAGGCGTGTTTTCTTTATAAAGGTCATTTGACTATGAACAGTATAAGTAAATTCACATGTTGACGTCACATATAATAGCAATCGAAGCTTGTTTGCTGCGCGTAAATAAAATCTGATACAACATTTGCTAACGTTATTGCCCGGAAATTGGTTTGTGGAAAAGGATTGTGTTTTAGCTAATGTTGTATTTATATTATACTCTTAAGTATAGTAGTATTCGAATTTCGTCATTTCACATGGGTTTTAATACAAAAATCATTACATCGTTGGACATGTTTCATTTTTTGGGCAGGATTATTTTAACACAAGGTGATGTATTTAATTTTCTTTAAACAAACTTATTATAAGAACATAAAATAAATAGAAAGAAAATCCGATTGTTATACTCAGTAATTGAATCACTATCTATACAAGTACCCTAATAGTATCAATCGGTATAGGTAAAATGTTAATTTCCACAATGCACTTACACTATTTTACACTACCACCCTCCATCCATCCCTAAGATTATGATGAAAAGAGCGGAGTACCCTGATGTACAGGTCTCCCTAGACTTAGTTCAGGGGCTGATAATGTTAACTGAAATGCTTTGACTTAGATTGGTAACAAAAAGACAACCATGGTTACTAAATTTGTTAATATTATTTATTTTCCATGTTACTGTTGCATAAACGTTACATAAACAAAAAGTTCGTTATAAATAATTATAAAATGTTCTGTCCCTGGTACTCTCGTGTGAGTGTGCAAACCAACGAGTAACCTATTTTTCTTAATAAAATTCTTATACTCTACAAAACTGTATCGAAGCGTATTTATCTAAACATGTGCTTCAGATTTTTTAAAGGTATTTTGATTGAGTCTACCAAATGCTAAAATATGATTTTTCTGCAGGAAACATATTTCAACAAAGCGTTGCCGCCACGTAGTCCGGCACGCGTACGACCTACAAGTTCACAGCGTTCCAGCAGGTAAACATACAATTTATTCACATTATTTTACTGACACACTTACATCACATTATTTTTTGGATAAATCTATAATATTCATGGCAAACCATGAAATATATTCATAACGGTAGAAGAACGACAGGTTCAAAATTCCCCTTCGTTCCCCTGTGTAAACGAAAAACATTAAAGATATCGATTAATATTTGAATCGCCCGAATAGAATTTATTGGTAAAAATTCTGATGAATTATAAGTACACATGATATCTGATTTAATTTTACTTCAATATTACCACATTTTTATGATTAATATATCATAGAATTTTGATATGTCTTGAGTGAAGTGAATGTCTGCAGCCAATGTATGGATATTATTAAAACGTAGACGTATTATTAAGACGTATTTATTGTACAAGAAACAGCGTTTAATACTTTGTCGTAGTGTTATTTTATAGCGAATTTAATAAATGTAACGCTTTTGGAAAGTCTGAGCACGCAAAATTTTACATCCACGTTATAATTACGTGTTGCATGTTGGTCAGTAATTTTAAGTTTGATGAGGTTATTAAAATACCTGAACGATTTAATATTTGAGTCTGTGAAATGTTAGTTAGCCAATATTAGTTTGCGAAGTTCAGTATAACTTTGCATTCTCGCTGTTTCAAATACTCTAGATTTTAGTTATAAACATCAAAGGTCAGACCGTAAACAGACATTTTATTTAATTTTGAGATGCTTGAGACTACAATTATTTCAATTTAATTAATCATAAATAACAAACCAAAGTCTCGTCTTTTCCCACAGACTAACAAACTCTCAATATTACAAATTAAATAAATCGTCAATCAGCACACAATAGATAATTAACAATCCAAAAAATCACCTAATAATAATTAATTATTTCTTTAATTATTTTTTTGATATACATGAATAGAAGAAATACCGGTTCTAATGAGTGATTTCAACAGGGACTTCGATGACACGGACACCGAGAATCTCGACCGCAATTCACTAGCTTCCTTCGGCAGTGGAAATACCACCGACTCAGATAAGGTAAGAGCTCTTATGAAATTTAGATCTTGCAAGAATCCCTCTAATTCCATATTACATCGATTATCCAAAAGGGGAAAAGTTTATATATATTGTGATCACATTTCTCATCTTACTGATAAATGACGATAGATACGTCATCTGTCTTAATACATATATTATAAAATTCGCCTTATGCGGCTATCTCTTTATACGGCAAAATATAGATTGTTGAGATATATATTCGTTTATGCAAGTTTTCTTATTGAAATGACGTTAATTTGTGGATGAGCTAAAAATCTTAAAAGGCTAAAAGTATTAAAACTAGGGATGCATCGGATATCGACACCGATACATCGGCGATTCATTGGGTTTGCCCCAAAGATTTTATATATCGGTATCGGCGATATTTTAATTGCCGATACAACGATACTTTTCAAATTTATAAAATAAAATAATTTGCGCTTCAGAAAGTTATTGTAAACGCGCATCTTGTTTGATCTAGTGCGTTGCAAACGAGACACGGGCTAAAATTGCCCCTCTCACCCGCCTTGTCACCGCTATTCCACTTCGCTAGACACTTTAGTTGGCTTTTAACTATTGCGCGCAGTATTTTGTCGATATCAAATTAAATCAAATACAGAATTACAAAAATCTTATGTTAGTTTTAATTTTTAACAGTTATTTTATTTTAATTTAATTATTACGGTTAATTCTGAATTTTAATAACTAAACCATCAATCCTATTCAAAGATTGTTAATGTTTATATTTTAATTCAAAAAGCGTTGGTATCGGTATCGTATCGGCAAAAAGGCGTGTGTTTGTTTGCAAATTAAATTGCAAGTCGGATTATTATAGTGTCTAAAAGGCACAAGTTAGCTACGATTTTAATAGAATTTCTTTAGTCTTAAAACATAAAATAGTTTCATAAAATACATATGAATATATCTGATTATTTAATGTTTATAGAAGAGGATGATAAAAAAATAAATGTAGAACAAAATGTTTTGTTCGAAGGATAATTATCTTTCCTTGAACCAGGTATTCAGAGAAAACGACCGGGTGGAAATTCCTTTCTCTCATTGCTTTGCATACGAAATAAGTATGTAAATCGCCCGTTCACGGGGTGGATTTTTAAAACAATTTTATCTAGGGTCACGTGATAGATAGGTTAAAAGAATAATGAAAATTAAAAATAATTGTCTATCATACAATCAATGCAATGGCGAACAAAATTTTTTTTCTGAGAAGGTATTTAATTATTAAGAGCATTATTCGCACTTTAATTTTAGACACAAATTATTGATTATTCAGGAAATAAATTATATGGGTTATGAATTCTAGAAAGAGAAATCTATTCTAAGAAATTTTGTAAGAATAGCTTGACCCGTGTCATTGAGTTGGCGACGGGGCATCGGGATCAAGGAGTTTTATATGTAGTCTGTGTAAATACAGTGTATTAATACAGTCGAAACCGTTTACGGCGACATCGTTTAGTAGAGCATACCGCTTATAACAAAGTTTCCGGCTGAATTCTTTTAGACCGCCTTATAAAAAAATTACAGAATCAAAAATTTTTTAAAGATAATTTCCTATGTGTGGAGAGAATACGTGTTATATAATTCCCGTAGACTTTGCAAACTCATTTTTCTTTTACCAAGATTCAATTTATTAACACAGTATCCACCTCCACCTTTTAAATAACAAATGTAGAGTTTTATTCTTTAGAAAAGATTGTTATATACTTCAGTATAAAAAGAGTGAATGGAAATGTTATTTTGGTAAGTCAATTAACACGATTTGAATGGTCTTTTATTGGACTAATTTTATTTATCTTAAAGCGTTTTGTGTACAAAATTTTCAATTTTTGCGTTCTCATTTTTTGTAAAGATTTATACCTTGATGATTTCTAGTGTCAATGCATATAAAATAATAAAATCTAGCTCCAGATGTCACCATTTAACATCAATTAAATGTTAGATTTGCTGAAGCCTGAATGTCGAATGAAAAGTCGTTCTTCTGTATGTAAACCATCTCCAACTTTACTCTATCTCAAGACCAGCTTATCAATTTATTCTTTTCCATGTTAGAACGTTTGTAACATTTTATTTTATATAATATGTCTTGTGTTCTCAGTCGTTAATGTTAGGTAAATAATTTTAACTAGGTTTACAAACACTTATTTAATCATTATTGATACTCCGACGTTTTTAATGTTAACTTGAGAAAATTTTAACATTTAATGAACTACTCTGAGAAGGGCTGTTTGTCAAATGAATATCTCTTCCTTTGTGTACCAAGGAGATGTTTTTTTTTAAATAAGTGACTAGCAAACTTGCATTTACTGATTTTAGTTTAGAATATCTCCCGTAGCACTGGGCCTTAGACTAATGGTAAGGTGCAGTGGAATGATATTAAAAGTCATAATTTCGTTAAAGTACGTCCGCCTTTTATTTACGGCATGAATCTATCTGCCTTAAATTTAAAAGCGTATTGCGAAAGTAATTATTCCGCTTGGAACCAAACTCTAGTTTTAAAAAACAAAAGACTGATACTCATAAAGAGTAGCTAATGAAATAAACGGAAATCAAAAAAAATTGAAAAGGTCTCATGATACTCGTATATATATAGCTTTAAAAAGATACGACAAAAATTATAAAATGGAACATTCAATTAATTAGAGTAGCGGGTACCTTTCAAATATTAATTCATATTGCATTTCAAAGCTTCTAATCATTTTATAAATGAATCCTTGTGTTCAACGTTAAGCTTTATAAATTACATGGTTGCTACGTGGAGTATTTTTTTGTTTCACTTAAGAAATTAAAAAACTAGATTAGAGAAAATTGAATGCGTCGAATGCAATATATCTGATTAGTTATAATGATAGGTTAATATAGAATTACGTGATTCGCTTCATTTTCATTCCCTTTTAATTGAGTTTGTACTTTTTCTACCACTCTTGCTAATAGATATATACAGGTTCTTAAATTTTTTAAATTCATGTTGCAAAGTCCTTCGGGTTTTTACAATAGATTGTTTGTGCAGCAATGTGGTACTGTCCCCTAAACTAATAGGCACTAAAAAAATAATTTCTTAGGTTCTTATCGCATAATAGTGGTAGAAAAATACAATCAATACATTAGTAATTCTAAGCGAATCATGTAATTGGCCTGCAATTGAAATAATATATCTTTAATATTTTCCTCAATATACTTTCACATGAATTTTAAATGGCAAAAATGAAAAGTTAAAAATAACATCTCTTTTATCACTTTGTAAAGTTGTAACTACATCTTCTCTGAACATTTTATCGAATATTTATTAGAAACTGCATGGTAGTGAGAAATGAAGAGTTATGCAACTTGTTAATAACTGTAATTACTTGTAATTAGTTTGTTAACAAGTCTCTATGTCTTTTCATTTATATTTAAAAAGGTGCCGACAATTTATTTACAATTTCTGGCGTGTAATAAATTTAAATGAAGGAATAAAGAGCCGATAGCTAAGTCAACTGTTGTATACAACCGAACCGACGGTATGTTAAGAATAAATAACAAAATGCGAATCTCGTATGTTCCTCAGGACTTACCAGTTAAGTCACTATCAAAGGAAACTTAAGAAAGTCCCGGCAATTGGAGATGTCGTTAAACTAACGAGAGTTGAAAATGAATGACTAGATGTAGCAGAGCTATACATTTATTATATGTTTTTACGCCTCGACTCACGGCCAAGCTTTGATTGATACTCTCATACATGAATAAACATAGTCAAAGTTTATCAAAAATAATTTGAATGGTTCCACTTGATTATCTTAATATTTTAGCGTATGTTTTATCATCGTCTCTTAAACTCTATGGAACCGTAGTGTTATTAGTTTCCTTTAAAAAAAACAATGTATATGTATAGATTCTTAATTACCCGTGTATCTCTCGTATATATTAAATAAATTACTGAATAATATCTTAATTAAGGTTGAAATACGTTTGATTTTAACATCCTTACAGACCAAAGTTCTAATTGAGCTTTTAGTGCACGGAACACTAAATTGGTTTAGTTAGCTGAAAGTTAGGTTATACCTAAGCGCTAATTTTAACCGTATCGAATGTAGTATAATAATTGGGAGAGGTATTATTGCTTTACTAATTTGAGAATTTCTGAATTATGGAAATATATTTCGCTTACACAATGAAGTAATTTCATATATATCGTTTGCGTTAATGTTGTTCAACTTATATTGGTTACGTGTTTCGGAAGTTGTCATTGGACTACGCGCGTCCTTCGATGAGGAAGTGTTTGGAGTAAATCAGCTAAGATAGCTCGATACGGAGGCTGCGTAGTGTGCGAGTGTTGAGGCGAGTGAGTGAGGCCGGCAGTGGTACGAGCGCCGCGCGCCGCACCGGACGAGGCGGCCGCGACCGCACCCCGCCGCCGCGCCCGCGCGATGACTGCCACCCCGCCTCACCCCTCGCCTACGCCGCTCACAAAACAGAACAAGAGCCGGCGAAAAATTTCTCTGCCATGGTTCCGGCAGAGTTCCGTCACTTCGCCGCATGCGTCTCTGACGCGGCAGCACACCATAGACACGCCGAGCTCGTTCCATGCTCGTCTCCTTAAGGGCAGCCGCCGGCAGGTGATTACAAAAACATACCCCCAACCGGGGTTTTGACACTGGGAATATGACGTCACAAACTTAGACTTCTTAGTTCTGTTCTCCTGATCTTTTTTGTTTATTAAAAAGTTTTTAATTATTCACCCTGATGACTATATATTATTAGAAAATATGTCATGAATTATAGAGTATTTATTTGCACTTTGCGTTCGTTATGCATACAGGAATCGGGATTGACAAGGAAAATAATAATGCTTTATTATTAATAATATGACAAAGTTAATCTCGCTAGTTATTTACCTAATACAACCAGTGTATTAATATCCTCCTATATTTAAATAATTTATGAAGTTTATTTTCTTAAGTGTTTTATCGGCTTTGTAGTGGACTTCACTCACATTTATTCCATAACTATCCAAGTTGGATATACGTAACTTCCCAAAAAAGATTCGAAGCTTTTTTTTATTTAGAACATTATTTTAATTTACTTATTGAAATCCGTCCGTGCATGGAAACAATGTATTGGTATGCGATCGCTATTTTTGTCATCAATCACAAGTAAAGATGTAGAGCGAGCAACTGACGCTTTCGAATGTTAGTGATGGAAATATCTGTTCAAGGTTCGCGAGTGGCCGAGGATCAGTTAGATAATTATAGTACGTTCAGCGATCCATCTCGCGGAATTGATTTTATACAACTTATTGGTTGCACACAATATTTATAAAATATTATTAATCTTATATCTTTAAACGAGCAATTCTTGTATATATATATAATTGGAATCTCGGAATCGGCTTCAATGATTTTAATGAAATTTAGAATTTAGAAGTTTCGGGGGCGATAAATCGACCTCGCTAGGAATCATTTCTAGAAAATATCATTTTCTTCGTGTTTTATCAACTTAAACATAAACTTAACTTTTTTTTTAGAAGAAAAAATAACTATCATATAATATAATGTTTTTTTTATTATTCTGTCGGTAAGATCGAGAAATATTATTCATATTTCATCATTTTATTAGTATGTAATTCGTACTTAAATATAATTTCCAAAAAACACAATTTATAAAAAAAATACCGGTCATCCAGGTACTATATAATATATTTATCTACTTTCTGCTATGTTTGGTAGTCAGAGAAACAGATATATAGGTAATAGATGCAATATTAAATTGTATTGAATATAAACGTGATAATTAGAGACTTATTTTATTTTTTATTTAAAGCTTTGTAATCCGTGTTAGGTACTAATGTTATATTTATGTTAACAAACCATTTATATTCTGAATCAGTCATGCGACGCGGTCATGGCTGTCGGCTTTATACAGTCAAATCTGAAATAAAAAGGCTTGAACTGCTTGCTCGAGATAACAGCTATAGTCTCTTGGTAAAAGACTCAAAGAGAATTGACTCTTAGGTTATACAGCATTCAAAGCAATTGCTTGCGAAAATTTAAAGTAAATTTTGTAACACTAATTGTAAACATAATTTTCAATAAGTGTTCATAGAAGCAATAGAATATATCTGTTAGTATGTTACCTTATCGCGGTTGTTATCTTGTATTAGTAGATTTGGTTATCAACAGCCTGTAATGTTGACATCGATCCCTGCTCTTGACCGTATAATATATAATAGATTTTTTAGTATATTCGTGATGGTGGTTTTTAGGTTTTCATGAGCAATTTCTACATTATATACTTTTTAAGTTTTTGAGATTGAAAGGTGTGCTAGTGGGTAATTAAAAGCGGTTCTTTGACTGAGGCACCTAGTTTGAGTAGCAATTATTTTTTTAAATTAATTGATACTACATTTAGTGCTAAATATCAATTAAGCTCTTTGATGAAGTTAGCATTCGAGCGTCGTGAATAGTTGTCAACACTTATCAAATCGTTAAGTTTATGAATTACAAGCGGCCACGTCCCGGCTTCGCACGGGTGGACATTTATTTTTTAAACATATTGATGTGTTCAGTCATCAATAGTTTTAGTTTGTTTTTCAGAGCATGTGATGAAAGATATTTTATAGGCATTTTTTATCACTTCGGGTAACATTATTGTAGTGTTGAAGTTAGCCTATTACTACATTAATGAGCTAATTGGATTCGAATGGTGAAAGAATTTTTAAAATCGGTCCAGTACTTTTAAGCCCATTCGTTACAAATATACCTACATACAAATATTTCCTCCTTATAATTTAATTATAGATGAAGGGACGATTATAGAACTATTATAGTTTTTCCCTTCTTCTGCGATTAAAGAAAATAAAATTATCAGCATATTGATTGGTAATTGAGATACATGAATTAATAAAACAAATAATCGTCAATTAAAATAGAGCTATTTTCAACTTCTAGATGCCACTCATTTTATGTATATACTACTTTGTCTTAGAAAGCAAGAAAGTTTTAGTTTCTTGGTGCTCCATTCAATGTTAAATGGTTAAATATTTTTTTTTTAATTTTCGCTAGTTAATCTGAATAAATCTTTGTGTCAGAATATTTAAAATGTAAATTAAGCATCTTTAGATCTCTGTAACTTGACATTTAATAATATGCAAAACTTAAGAAACTTGTGAATGTTTTTTCTAAAGAAAGAACACGCTATCTAGTTTCATGTTTCCGGAAGACTGAAGATTTGCGACTGAAACGTTGCATAATGTTATATTTAAACAGTACTTGAAAATAAATTCATTCACTAAATGAATATTATTAAAATATTTTGCAATTCTCCAGAACGGTTTTCCTTTTGATTTTTGTGCTAAGAAATGCTAGTATGCCTTTACTTTTTCGTTATCGTATTAGCAAGTGTTTTTGCGCTCATAAACAAGAGGAATCCCTTGGTGCACAGCTAGAAGTTACGACCTTAGGTTTGACAGTCGCACAATTAACCTCTAAGCCTGCTCGGGTTATCTTTATCTTTTAACGAATACCATATACAAAAATTGTTATCCTGTGTACTATACTTTTTTTCAATCAATTAAAATATCTTAATTCATTTAGGTAAAACCTCGCCATGTAAAAACGTTAGAACGCAAATCTCGCGGAATTTGTCGCTATAACCCATAAATATGTCGTACTTTTTCCATACGAGTTTCTTGGATAAATATTGGTTCAGACATTAGCAAAATAGCGATGGGCAATTCGGTTGGATTCATGTCATTGTCACTTTTGAATATTTATGTCTATAATCTACAAGTAAACTTTATTTAAAAATACTTTAAACGTCTCTTTGGATTAGTGGCATGTAAGTTCTTCCGAGAAATACTGGGAAAAATTTCGTAGATTCTCTTGATACCAACTAGTATTTTGAAGAGACAAAGATCATATAATTCTATTTGGATTTGAACCAAGTAACGTGAACCATTTAATTTAATAAAAGGTATTCTGCATGATAGATCATGCTGCGTAGCTGCTTAAGTCTTGCATACAAAATGAATAGGCATGAATACTGTTTGTGATTTATTATTGATATTTGAGTAATGCTCGATATATACTAATATATGTAAATATGTGCTATGTAAGATTTTAAGATACCACCTTATTTTTTTTAAGATAAACATTGAAATTTATAATTTTAACACTGAAATATCTTTACAAGGTAATTTTAAATTATTCCGTGTATTCTTAAAACTTGTATCTATTTTATAAAATATTAAAACAAACTAAGCTAAAGACAGACTGATCTGATTCTTTTCTTTGGATTTTATTCATAACCTATATGTTTCTATATTATACAAGGTTTTATTACAACCCGTTGAAGTTTCCTTTTGTAATTGCCGACAGATATACTATCTGTCTATATTATGTATGTGTCCGCATTCGTATCTGTTACGATAATCTACAAAAAACTGATTTGTCTAACTGCAACAATTAAATATGTACTCTTTTCTGTTTTTAATTATTAGGTTTCATTAATTTACTATGTTCAATAATGTTGAATATGTGTTATATTCAGAAAATCTAATAAGGGTTTTATCAACAGGCCGGTCCGGAGATGACATGGGTTGTCGCCGATCACACATCTGGAGGTGCCGGCGAGCTGACAGTATCTAAGGGCCAGCAGGTAGAAGTGCTGGAGGCATGGCAGACAAGACCAGAATGGTGGGTCGTGAGGATTCATGGAGACCCTCCACAAGAGGGCGCCGTGCCAGCCCTAGTTCTGAAGCCGCAACCACATCAAAAAACATCTCCCTCGAGACAACCTTTGGGTACTGGAGATGAAGCCATCGGTAAGTTGCTGAATTTCACAGTTATCAATAACAGCGAAAATCTGATATTAGTAAAAAAGAGAACTCAGCAACGACGTAGTGCAGTTTTCCCGCTACCACATAGTTAACTATTTTATGTAACAGAAAATCAGACTTTTACGCGAATCCCACTTATAAGCGATGGTTATCTCGGGTCTCTAGAGTATCCTTAGGGTTCGCTTTAGTCGTTTCACCTAAGAAACCCAGACATAATTGACAAAGAAATTTCAGAGGCGCTATTAGGATCTTTGGTCTCCGACATACAGGTTTCAGGTCGGCTGCGGTGAAATTTCTCATACATAAGAGACTGACTTATTAGATTATCTCAATTTTTAATCATTGGTAAGATAATGCCTACTAATGAACGTCAGTAGAAATAAAATGATTAGAAATCAGAAATTACTACCACTTGTCAAATAATAATTGATGTAGATCAGACGAGAAAACCTGGGCAAAAACTCACTGCCACTATTTTTACGTCGTGGCACTTGCACGTCAATTGTGAACTCGTAGGTCCACAAATCGTTGCATTTTCTTTTTTACAACATTAATGAAATAACTAAAATGTCCAGACTTTACTGACATTAAAATTCTATAACCACCTGTTTGATATACGAACGTCGAACTTAAATCCAGTCAAAGCCAAACCAAACTCTTACGATTGCGAAACCATTAGTTCTTAATAGGTTTTTTAATTGAATGTTTATTGCAATTTGATTAATGACTCTTAGAATTTGTATTGTTTTAACTGGGTTTAAAAACCACAATTAAGACGTAATTTGGAATGTTGCCTGGGCATTCGAACGTACTAAAATTAGTTTTGATAATGGAACTGGATATTTTAATGTTTTGCAGGTTTCCAATTGACGTATGTAATATGTATATTTTTTTAGTTGTCGATGGTTGATGTTACTTATGGAACCGAAGGCTTTACTTTTAAGGCTTGCTAGGCGCTACAAACAAGTTGTAATCTCCTATTAGTTAAACTCAAATGTGTTCATTATTTTTTTGTATCTTAGTCTGATGACGCGTATAGATACCGCGCTCACGGTAGTCTATCTAGTACGAGACTGGCGAATAGCCTCGAAGAAATGCTTTGTACTGACTGAAATATTTAATTATGTTTTCCTGTAAGAAAATATATGAAAATTCACTTTAAAATTAATATTAACGAATTATTATTGTAGATATATATTGCCTCTTCGCGGATCCAATCAATATCCCAATATAGGGATGTCAAGCTTGAAGCTTTTACAGTTATCTGAAATAAACGTATATGCAAATGAACCAGGCTATGCAACGTAATCAACTCCTAGCCAATCTCAGTAGGGGGCTGTCAATAGCATTATGTCGATCTACATAAGCCCTATTCGTGTGCCCTAAGTATCGCTAAAATGGTGATTCATTAATGTGCAAAGTAAATGATGCCATTAAGGCTTATCGATATTTAGACTTTCCTTTGTTTCTATTTAAATTGCGTAGTATGTGTTTGTAGTTTTAGATGAAAAGTCGCGGAAGGTTTGCGCTCAGTTACGTTATACATTTAATTGTAATAACTTAAATATATTTTAGACAAGAAAGTGTTGGGAAGTATTTTTTTAGGTACGTATTGAATATTTCTAACCGCTTATATAAATAACTAACGTTTTATTTTTGTAAATACTTCCAGCTAGAAAGTAAAAAATTTCATTTGATAGTTTTCTAATATTCGAACGATTCTATGCGATTTTCATCTAGGCGGAATACGGAATTCCACCGATATTACTTCCATGGCTGTCATAGCATGCGTGTGGAAATATTTTCGAATCAATACGGGGTATTTCATAAAGAGCTCACCATTTCAAAGATTAACAGTGTCTATAGGGAAGGGGTTTTTCCTTAGAGCATTTTCTATGCTTACTACTGCTTGTATTTTCCACTAAAATTTCATATAAACGATATGCTGAACTGAATTAATAAGAAATTGTTGTTTTAAGTGAATGACTTAGAAACTCCCTTTTGGAAGTTTCTTATACTTTTTATGTAATACAACATTTTGATATTACTTTATTAGTATATGTGTAGGAATTATTCAAAGTTGTTGATTGTCACAGATTTACCACTCACTTACCAAATATTTTTATTAGTATTTTAATACATTCGTGATACATTAAAAGCGTCTTTTATAAACATACGGTTCTTTGGATTGATTCCTTCAGTTGCTAGCTAATCGGGCATTTAATGTTGAATTGCAGCGTTATTTATTAATTTTAATTAAATTAATTAATTTATTGGTCTTTACCTTAATTTATACATAAGCTTCTACACCGTTTAGCTAGTGGATTCTTAATATATTTGTTATAATGTTTAAAAATAGTAATATAATATATCATAATAACGATGGCGGCAATGTAACTGACCATGGGCGACGGTGTCACTTAACATCAGGTGATCATCTAGTCCGATTTCCCACTTTTTTACAGAAATAAACTTAAACAAGCTTGCAATTTATAAGCGTTATAGAAGACGTTTTGATAGTACTTATGTTTCAAAGAAATAGGCATGTTAAGATAAATAATTTTAATTTGGAAACTAAATTGTGAAACAATTTGTTTGATACTGAGATAGTTACTGTAATATACAAGACGTAGATTAATCTATTACTCCGTTGATGACTTCATTTGTATATGGAACCATTTCTGGAGATTTGATTAATATCTGAGAGTTGGTTCTAGGGAGATTATCTAGACTATGAGAAAAGGAGTTTATTAGTATATAGTGTTTACAAAGCTTATATGTATGTATGAAGTCTAGTACTGTTAAAAGCAGTAAGCATAAAGGATAAAGCATAGAGTGCTAAAAATCCGTTTATCCTCTGCTCGTGCGCTCTAACCGTTTAATGTGCCCCACAAATAATTCCAAATGTTTGATTGCCAATTGTTTCCGTAATGATGATAATGTCGATAACAAAACAAATATAGTTCGGTATATTTCCGTATCTGCAGGCTAATTCTTTTTCCAACATTAAAATTTTCGTTCAATTCCAAACAACGTTAGAAATCAAATTATGTAAGTAGCAAACTTGGACGTATTTTCATCGCATATTTCAGCGACACTGTTATTTTAAGGTAAGGTAACATGGTTGTTGCACTCAAACTGAGTACTCTGTTTCAAGTTAAATATGGCTTCATATCTGCGCTGGTCAAAGTCAAAGATAATATCCTGCTTGCAAAACCATTTTTCAGTATATTCAAAGTCCATTGTAACTTTTATAATGTGATTTTGATTCTCCATCTAAATCATATTCAATTTCATTCAATTACTTTACACGCAAATTAACGTAACGGAAATTAACTGATATGAAGACGAAAGTTACTCTAGAATAATGAGATGCTATTGCGTTACACAAATTTATACACTTTCATGACTAAAATTGTTTTTATAAACCCTTTTTTTAATTCGAACTTTATATCAATAAATATCGAAGACATTTATGATTACTCCTACTAAATATAGGTATATAAATATTATAGCAATTAGGTATGAAACGGCTACTAGATCATCTATAATAAATTAAGTGGAATTCTATTAAATAATTTTAATTATTATTATGAATGCTAAGTTATCTATTGTTAGCTATGTATCCTTTTTACTACGAGCAAAGCAATAAATGAAACGCATTATATGAATTTTATAATTTCTTTTATTACATTGCCCAGCAGATTAACGACTTTTAAATAAATTACTTTTCCGAAATCTACGCTTAAATTTTTCTCTTTTCCATGCGTCATGTTATATTTATAATTCTTTAGCAAATTAAGAAAATAAGATAATAAACATGAGCGTAAAACTATTTTGTATTTGTAAAATTTTTGTCGATCTGCACACGTAATATTGCAGAAGTAATTTAAATGTTATTAATAATTAATTGATTTCTGTAATTAGTATATTATATGTTGCTAGCAATTTACTTTATGCAAATATTATATTTTTTTTCTTGTATATATTTCGCCAAATAAAGAAAACTCAATCTACCATGAAAGGCTCATTTTAATGATTAAGTGTCTGCATGTGGTACATATAAAATAATAATAATAATAATACAGTGCGTGTATGTATATATTTTGGGCCGGTGCGCTGTTAGCGTTGGCGTAGCTATGTCAAGTCACTTTGTTATTGTTAACAAATTCTCGTCGCAGTAACACGACACAGTAGTTATATACGCGTCGGTGTTGTCGTGCGTATGCGCCGCTTTTTTCGCGGCATCGACCTTGTGTAACGTCGCGTTGGTATAGAAACGAGGGCACCAGTGCCGCGCCGGGACTGGGTCGCCAGGAAGATCGTCGGCGCAGATGGGCGTGCACAGGTCAGTTGGGCGGGCGGATGAAAAGCGTGCACCCGCCCGCTGCATTCGCTGTCCGCGTCGCCTTCTCCTTCCGATGCATACACACACCCCGGTGCGTCGGGAACGCCTTTTGACCCGGAACTTACCGGTCGTCGACGCCGAATGCTGCGAGCACAACGAGCCCTACTTCCGGTCTGTCTGCTCGCCTCCTGTATTTACAACGCAGCCGTGTATAAATCGCACTCGTTAAATTTGCGTTTGCAAATCAATTCATTATAAAACAATTTTGCGTGTGAAGATTATTATTATTATGGCTTCGGGTACGGATTCTAGCCATATTAGTGATTCGGAAATTCCCTCCGACATCGAGTCTTCGATGTCCTTGAACGGCTTTTCATCAAGCAATTGCTCAAGCGGGTCGTCTAGCAACGGTAACTCTCGCATCTCCTTGAGGTCGGCTTACCATAAGATGTCTAAAATCATTTCTCATTCGATTACAAATGGAAGTCAATCAGGTGAGGGGACTTTACGACTTGTTTATAAAATAATAATTATGATAAAAACCGAATTGTTAAAATATAAGTAGATTTTTTTTAAATAACTGTACAAATTCTATTAAAAAATACCAAAAGTTAATAAGTAAGAGAAAATGTTTATCGTTATCGCTAGAAACAGAAACGTAAATATGAAATTGTATGAGTTTAGAATTTAAGTGGTAATTGCAGGCAAAGGTACAGCGGAAGTAACTTAGTTTCAAATTCAGTGTCGAGTTCAATTCAGAATTTGTTATAAGAATTAAGCCGGCTTGCAATCCATTTGCTGTGAGTTCGTAAGTGATAAAGTACATAAATTAATTCTCTACCAAATTTTAATCCCGCACGAACAAACTTATACACTTTCCCATTAAATTTTAATTATTAATAAAATCCAATGAAACCATTAATCACTCTTTGCATTATTTTAGACGTTATTAAATTAATATTGTGATCCATTCACAAATTATTTCTCATAAGTAATGGTAATTTTACATAATTATTGCAATCTATCTAAGAATGTTAAAGTTTTTTGATTAATATATTTTACCTACTTTTATAATAAAATGAAATAGGCAATGTGTCAGATACGCTTGAATATTTTAATGTGTAATGTTGTCAGAAAGAGCGATCCAACTTTCCTTTATATAAGATCTTTGTTGAGGTAGCACTGGTTATTATAACAGAGTACTTGTTTGTTACATAACGATATGAAATTTTTAATATTCTCAAAACAGTTGAGTGACTCACGCGTTTGTATACTTCCAGCCTAACACATGATAAACTCGTGTTATTACAACTTCGTGTAAACCTTTATTCTATAAACTCGTTAAAGTTCCGTATACTCGGTTTTCGCAAGCGTAAATATCTTTTATTGTGCCGTTTTCGGTTGTAATACATTTTCCGTGCATAACCGTATCGGATCAGCGATGTACAAATGATTTTTCGTGGCGAATTCATTCGAATTCGGTAGGCGGCCAATGGTACGTGCGTGCGCGACTGCTACCATATACGAAATTGAATAGCACGGACGGGTCTTGCACAATAATGTACGGCTGTTGAGCTCAAGACTCGCACACGATCCTTTTGATACGCGTATCGTGTTCTCATGGTGAAGCTTGTGTTGATGGACAAACACCATGGTAAGATAAATTTCACAAATCATGCGTTTATCGCGTACCAATATTAGGTGAATTTTATAGTATATATCTAGAAGGTTAAATTTTTAATCTGAATATAAAAAATAAATATAGTATATAAATATATATAATAAATAGTTTAATCTGAATTGTGTTCCTAATTCTTATACGTCGAGATGTAGTTTATATCCCACGGTGGTGCTCGTGATAATGTGGCTGTGTGGTATTGTTTTTGTTAGGGAATAGTTGTTAATAAAAGAAATATGATATAAAACATGGTTACCGTAGTGAATAGTGAATTTGTTATACAAAAATGTTAATACATTCATTTAAACTAATCCGCTAAAGTTTGATATTTGAAAATGTGTTTGGAGCACAGAATCCCACTGGGCAGTTTAATTAGTTTTTCACTAAATATGTTATAACTACGAGACTTCCTACTCCACATAACATTCTATACGAATTGAGTTTCATTCATAAATGGCATTGGTGCGGTGAAACCCGTTGGACAGACGTGACTTGTTTGGAATATATACTGGCGCTGTTTACCATGTGCACCGGTGCAAATACTAACCATTCTCACGTTCAAATGTTACGGAGATCACGACAAAACCTGTCCCACGTTCTTACTACAAACTCGTACCATTACAAAAGGCAGTAGAAATTCAAGCCGTCTTACAATGTTTGTACCATTGTACCGCCCTAACGTGGTTATTAGAAACTGAATAGATTTTAACATAGATCATTTATACACCAGCTGTTGCTTACGTCATTGTTGTTGTACTGGTTGATATTAGCATTTCATAATAATGTAAACAATCCAGGGTCAAAGACGGCTGACGATGACCGGATTCGAAACGGCTTCGGCGCCGGCGCCACATTATTTTTATTTCAGTTTTATATTATTTTAATCCACACCGCAGTGTTGTAATATTTCATGAGACACTATTTCTGATATGACCGTGGTGAATTTCCCCTGCGTCAGCACGCAGTAACGAGTAACTAACCAGTTTTTTTTAAGTTTGATTGAAGACTCCTGCCAATTTTACGGATGCATAATATAGAAGAACACGAGAATACATGTCGATAACACATATTATTTGTTTCTATTTTACAATTCTTCAATTAAAAAAATATCATAAAAATAATGTATTAGAAAATAATTTATTTTTGTTTTATACTATTAGTACTAGAATATAGAACATTTTATTTAATGTTAACTTTTTCCGGTAACAATATTACTACGTTAGTAAGTATATATATATATATATTTGAACAGGTTCAAGTAAATATAAATCTATAAATCGACTACAGAAAAATACCGTATAAGAACTTTGATTTGGTACAGCTCATTCAACCGTAAAAAGATAAAAAGAGCATCCGTGTGCACGCTGTTAAGGGTCAAGCTCTAACTAGGGAAAAAATTTTAGTCATCTAAAAAGAGAGATCTACAGTGTTACTAACGAACCAAAACAGAATTTCATACCTGGGATTTATTTTATCTGAATATATAGTTGCCAATAGGTTAAGCAATTAATTGACTCAACATTTTTTTACTATGATTGTTACATAAGTTAATAGCCCAAATTGTCCTTAGCTATAGATGCCTTTGAATAACGCGAACGATCTATGCAGGAGCTTTTGTGTACATATTTAAACTATGTTCAGAGTTGGTCGGATTGAGCGGTTATAAGGCAGTTTTTGCTAGGCACCACTACTATGTGGAACTAGCTGAAGTTTCCGAAACAATTTGACTTAGAGTCCTTCAAGAAAAGAACGAGCTATTCTTAAAAGCAGCACAACATCAGATAAGCCTGCTCGTTTATTATTAAAAAAACTTTGCTGAATATCAAACTCCCTTATCTTAACATTTAGTCTGGCTACATTTAATTTGGTTTTTTTTTTTCAATTATTTTATGTATCGGGTTAGAATAAATTATCTAAATTATAACCGCATGCTTACCTGCGTACACATGGTAGTAGACGAAAGAGAATAACAATTGGGCGGGCAGCCAACTAGTTTCGCACGTTTCTCCATTTCGATTTGTTACAAATAGAATACTGAATCTGACATATGCTACGCTTTTCTCTTCGGGTTAACCTTTGATATGATAAGAATATCTGAAACGTGTATTAGCCCCGAACGGTAATAAATCATAGTTATATTTTGTTCTGATATTGTCTGCTATTCTAACCATCAATGTAAATATCATTGACAGGTCAACAACGTTGAGTGCATTATTATGTCATCGTTATCTGAAGTTTTGAATGTGGCCAATGAATTAACATATGCATATACTCAAAGCAAATATATTATTTGCAGATGTTTTGGTTTGATATCTGAAGCGTTTAAATATACTATATCTCAGGGTAAACTTTACATAAAATTCTATAAACACGACAGCCAATGAAATTGCATTTTTAATCTCCTATAATGATATTAATCGTATTATACGGAATTTTGGGTGTAAAGTGTGTATATATCTGTCGCATCATATGTACATAGTAATATATTTTTGCATATACTATTTTTTCAAAATACCGGCGACCCGGCTTTGGGGCCTTCGCATGGGCACCATGAAGCTTAGTATATCTTGAATAATTATATACTTAATGCTTCTCGAAGAATTATTTTAGATATTGCTGCAAACCACAATAAATTCCATGCGGCGGAGGAGGACTTATTTTTATATAATACAAAAGTAAATAATGATGACACTGAGGTTTTGTAGGCATTATCAAATTGTATAACTTTTCCATAAAACCCAATCGTATATCTCATTGCTTCAGCAGCGTTTGTAAGAAACGTTTTCGTTTGACCGTTTTTCCGACTTTGCAAATCCAACTACCACGAACACACAAGACTATAATAGATCATGTTTAATGAGCCTTGATTTAGATTCGTTATGAATGAATGTACCACCTTTGAGAGTACCCAGTTTTTAATGCATAAGTAACTAAATTAAAGCAATCTCTCGAGAAATCTCTTACAAAAATTATAGGTTATTAATCTCGGAGGAGTATTTTATAAAAATTTACCAATATATAAGTTTAGTTAGTCAAAGCATTAATTATAACCACAATACGGCATTTATTCTATACGAAATTTTAAATATTAAGGTCTTACTGAATAAAGCTTTTTAGAAAGAATCTTATTTTTAAATTAGGTATCGCTAAATTACGTTCACATTTTGTCTTCCTTTGTCATATTGTTGAAGCGTAAACTCCTTTTTCGGTAATAAAAAAAGTGAATTGTCTATAGGTATATATTCTGTGTACGTTTCGTAAACTGCTATTTACAAAACTGTATTGCGATCAATATTTTTTTCTAACGAGATAAAAGCCAATTAAATTGAAAGGGTCTTAATTATTTAAATTGGCAATCTCAACATGATATTTGATTTTTCATTTACTGTTATTGATATTGCATAAATCTGCCAAGTGTCTGATGCGTTGTGAGCAGAGTGTGTGCATGTCCAAGCATACATTATGTTGCTCAAAACTGTGTACCTCGCTAGGTGTCTATGCTTAGGTAAAAATGCATTTTATTGAAGTGAAAACTTCTATAGCGGCGTTGTACACTTTTTCTGGAATGGGTAAAAACTGTCAAACTCTCGACAGGACACGTGAACTGATCGAAAATTCGTAAGACGGATAGAGAGTAATTTTCATATTTGTGTACGATAGCGCAATAAATAAATATTGTATTCTTCCACATAAATGATAGTACTTTTATTCTGATAATTAAAGCTATTCGTGCAAAATTATTCCCTAACCATTCCAAAATATCAAAAATGCACAACATTAATATTCAAGTTTTCATTAGTGCCGGCACTCCCGGAGTGTAACCCGTCTTTTTTTTTTTGTAATTCTATGGACGTTAAACTTCGCGAACCCCTATGTAGCTTAATCTGTAACTGATATGTATCGTATGCAATTAATACATGGTAAATCAAGCTAAACCGAATTTCCGGCCGCAATGTTCAATGTAGAAAGCCTCGAGTTTTGACGGTAAATGGTATCGTAGCTTTCAATTATGAATTGACGGCACGTCTGCTTTCTAGACAAGTAAATTGAAAATTCGACGGATCGGTAATATATTTTGTAACTGGAATAAACATGTTCTATTCATATAATCCACGATGATTATCAAAATTAAAGAGTGCGCGTATAACTTCATGAAACCTATTAAGCCTCAGTACCAACTTTATAGCGGCCTTTAACCATATCCACTTTTAGCGCAAGTGATTGTTATAGGCCAATTTATATCGATGTCATCGCAGTGATGCCCTGAAGGCTCTTACAATTCAGACTGAATAAATTATTTTCCTTATGTTAGCGTAACTCGCGTGGCCGGAATTCACTTAGTTATTACCGGAAAATTTCGCCTGAACATTTTTATATTTTTTTTGTATACATGAGAATTTTGTACGATATTGTGACAGTGTTACATTTAATTATAATTTCTTTTAACAGATGCCTCGACTTCAGACCCGGGAGGCAGTGTGAGTGCCGCAAGCCCTGGGAAAAATAGGAGGGGAATATTGCAGTGAGTATTCGTGGGTTTATTTTTGAAACTGATGCGGAACGATTTTACTCAGTTGTTACTACGAAATTGAAACGTCGTAGGTCGATTCTCAAAAGTTAAACCATTCACGGAAATGGAAATTTCATGCTTTCACGGAGTTTAGAGGTGCCTTTAGATTTTTATTTGCTTCCACATCATCTGACTGAACAGTTTCGTTGCGTTAGTCATCTTTTATCTTTCTTACGTTATCTTATTTCTTAGTTGCTAGTGTGTTCAGTAATTTTGTGTAAAGCAGGCGCGTGGTTTGCCGCTATGTTTGAGGGACGACAAAACGATCGTAATCGTATATCAGAATGTTGCTGTCGTATAATCAGGTGCTTTTTAACTCCATTTTTCTGTACTCTTTGTTTGTTTCTTATCTCATAATTCGATGAAATTTCTTGAAATGTTAAATAACACTTTGTTGAAGTTATGGTAATATTTGCATAACAATTTAATATTCCACCTTCTCAAATTTGTCCAAATTGTAATTACTCGACTCGAAGGATAGATGAATTAAAGCAATCAAGAACATAGGAAAATGTAGTCTCACGTCACTGAATAGCTGACTTAATATTAATTATCTGTTTATTCTCTGATATGATGTGCTTACAATATGATGCATATACCGTGTTAATTTCTCTGTATACATTATTGATAGTAGGTAATTACAATTATCTAAGACACCGTTAACGGTATACGCGTTATTGTTGAGATATTCTAATTACAATCTCGCCTTATTTTACTTAATTGATTCTGATCCAAGCCGAAATTGTTTCACATCAAGTCCTTTCATTGAAATCGAAGGATTGGGGTAATTAACCAATAATATCTTCAATAGTAATTAACTTTTGGTAATTTGCTTCTGTTTAAAATTGTTAGCATTAATGACATACACTAATTAGACCCAGCTTTGGTTAGCGCTTTTCACTTCCCTTTGTAACAGTGTCTAGTGAGTGTGGTGTGAGGTTACAATGTTGGGGTGTATTAACGCAAACTCTTTTTGGATTGGACGGTAAAGTAATTGTACTATTTGATTATGTCAGGGTACATAACTCAAGAACAAGTGCGAACTAATGTCTATCACGCGCATATCTTATCTTTGGTACCGATGTTTTGAACGGCACACGAATGTACTAGATATAATAATTGGCTCTAATAGAAACGTGACAGCCGTTTTTAATATAATATACCTATAGGTAATAGGTATCTATAGTGAACGACAATTCGGCGATTGGCCCAGTGACAAGGGACACGGGCTTAATTGATGTGCAATGTTATTAAAGGGATAGTAGTGGCATTGAGTGTGTGTCGCAGTCGCGCGGTCAGTCCCGTCCGCTTGCACAACGAGCGCGCGTAGGCCCTTTCTGTAGACGTACGCCCGAATAGATTACAGAATTATTATCGTAATCTTGACGATTGATAGTGCGACCCTCGGAGTACTTCGCCTGTTCGTTGTCAGCTTCGGCTCGATAAGGAAATTTGCACCAATAAATGTTTAAATTATTTGTGAAATGATTGTGCGCACATAGTGACTTTTGAAGCATTATTCAGTATAGTGATGTGCTATATCGTGAAGGGTTTCGTTAGTTATGTGGAGTCAATTAGTATTTTCAAAGTAAGTTATAATCCGATTAATACATAAATATTCAATATTATTCATTACGGGGTTTTGTTTTCAATGTGAGTAAAATTTCGACCTATTCGGTTCATTATAGACCAATAATTTAAATTGAAAATTTTGATGAATTAATTACATAGGGTTGCATAATCTTTATGTCTGAATGTCATATTGTATAATGCTACCTATATGTTTGTTGTGATTTACATAAGTTCGTTGTCTTACGTTTTGTGAGTAAAGTACGTTCTGCAACTTTAAGGGGTTGCACATACTGTGAAGACAATATAAAACTAGACTAGTCAAATAAAGTCGCAATCGCAAGTCCATGAGAGTATATCATACTAATTTACGAATGATTTGTCATGGGTTCCGCACGGTAGTGATTATCTGAATTCTAAATGGTAATCTATAAATTGTTTCATCCCATTCGACTTTTTCGGACAAATTTTATTTTGCCTTGATAAAATGAAACGCAGGTGTTTTTAAGTTAAAATAATATACTGAGATACATGAATAAGACGGGTAGAATCTTACCAAAAAACCTCTATACTATGAGTTTAATAAACAAACAAAATAACCGTCACGTTAATTGTTATCTTAATAGATAAAAGATAATAACAAAAAATTTAGTTTTTGTAATTGTGTAATATCCAACACCGACGCGGTATTTCTTATTTGAGACCGCAATGCGGCGCGCAGTCCTTGAAATTCGGGTACATTGGTCGCCTTCTATCTGATAATATGCTGATTTAACACTTTTTCGATACACTAAACCTATGTAAACATGAACGTATATCATCAAATTGCTAACTTTACGATCGGGCTACATACATATTTCAATAATTAAACATACATTCCATTATATGAAATTATGCTGAGTATTTAGTCGGCGAAATTCCAAGTGTTATGCAGTGTTGAAGTTTATTGTGTATAAACAATGAATGCGCACAAATGCGGTCGGAGCATTGGGGCGGAATTGAAATGCCTGGACGCTTCGTATCAAAATTTAGACATTATTCAGTGATATGAATTTCCATATTCCGTTAATTAAACACAGTGATAGGATTCCAAATATGTGACAAGACAGGAGCTGATAGATCTCTTTTGAAATTATTGTTAATATTTGCTCATTCCAGTGACTATTGTTCGTGTGCTTTTGATATGTCACATACAAAGAGCGTGGCTTGCCTTTAAAAATATTAATTAATTCTGTATGCATTATTTCAAAGTCCGTCTTTAATATCAGCAAATAAATTTTCCATTTATTCACTTTGCCATCGCATCGATAACGAATACCATTATCGATGTTTGTATTGATGGAATTTTATTAATTTAGGAGGAAATGGATGAAGCCAAACAAGTCGCAAGGAAAAGCTGAAAAGGCATTAGCGGGAGTTAAGTCCCCCGCAGAGAAGCCTGCTCTCAAAAAGGTCCCATCTGAAAAGAAAATAAAGGTAACGATATATTATTACATTTCTTATTTTTTTATCTGTACTGAGAAAATTCTAATTAAGTTTTAGTTACGGTTCTGAAATGAAAGTTTTATTTTAAGTCCAAGCCTTTAGGTAAACATTTATGTACTATTAATTATTCCCTTTATCTATATAAAGATCTGTTTACACTGTTCTAACCGCTGTCTCAATTCGTGACACTAAACAATTCGAATGAGTCGAGTGGTTCTATTTAATAGGTATTTCAAATTTTAATTTATTTTTATTACTCTACAAAGGTGCTCGACTTGTGTATACTATAGGTGACTGCAATGTTTTAAATTAAACATCAAACAGTAAATTTGTCTTGACTTCGTTATTATTGTTGATAGTTTTATGATATTCTCAAATTGTTTCATTGATAGTAATCGCAATTTCCTTTGTTTGAAATTTGCTGGAATCATACAGAATAATAGTATCCTTATTGTGTTCGCTTAGTGAGATAACCCCGAATTTGATTACATTCCTTTAACTCAATAAAGGATTAGTAGGAATATTAGCTTTAGAAATATAAAAAAACACATGACCTGGTATGATAGTTTTTTTAATAGAAATATTGTTTGTACAGATGCCCCTAAGTGACAATCGTCGCGTTGACGATGTTGGTGAAAATAGCGTAAATTCCGCGCTTGATGAAGCTGAGGATGACGTTCCAGACGTCGAACTACCGCCTCCGATGAAGCCGCTACAGGTTAGAATAAATCATATAGCTTTTTATGCATCTCTAGCATATATATTTTTATGGTGTTAACTTGGAATAATTTACGTCGTTTTATACATAGACAGTAACTTAGTAGTAAAATTAAAGTAATAACCGATAAAGTTAGTGCGTCAGAAAAATTTGTTTGCTTATAAGGTTATAGTTTTCAATATCAATATAAGTATTTTCTTATGAAAGTGGTTAAGAAACTAATCCATTTTTTAAAACACATGCGGGTCATTAAAAGTTAAAATAAAACTATTGCAAATATTTATACACACTCAGATGATATTTAAGACTCAAATCTATGTAACAGATAGAAGACAGTTTATAGTCTATATGTGTATAGTCTTAGATTGCATATTATGTTTCTTTGTTTTTATATTTATAGATTAAAGTATTTCGTCTTTCTCCATTGATATTAAACACATTAATTAATCTCTATTGTTAATTACTATCGAAATCAACCTATGAATTTGGGACGTTTCTTACATACATTTTTATCTTATATATTTCCTGTCTCAAGGCTTGGCCTCTAAAATTTATTTAAAAAAAATTATTTTCTTTATTTCTTATGAATCTTAACGTAAGACTTAGATATTTTTATTTGGATATTATTGGATCCCAAGTGTTAAATAATTTTAGGCCGTCTTCTCTATTGAAATTGGGGTCAATCTTGGAAACGTCGGATATATATATATATATAATTATAAGTTTATACATAGTTTCAATCCGGTAGTATTTTCTTTAAATATAACAAGTATACAGAAGTAACTTGTCTTCTTTCTCATAAAATATTGTTTAGTGAATATATTCTATAGCACCTTATTCATATTTTTATGCATTATCTAATGCGCAAGATTACCCCAACACATGGGAAAATATTTTCACCTTGTATATTTCCTGAGTACGAGGGCATTGTTCAATTCGTCCGGATTGAGGGGACGACACTGATTGCCAATCAGTCCTTTATGAAGCGTCCTGAATTTTTTAGAAATTTTGCATATTTCGAACGTGGTTATCAATCCTATCGTGTTATTCACGTAATTGAAATTGAATTGTCAGTAAGATTTATTATACTTACATATATAACGATATTATACAAAATTTTCGATATTTTAGTGAATGCTCTTTGAAATTCTTCAATATCAAAAACTTGATCCAAATACAGATTATTTTTGTTATTGTGTCTCGTTTAATTATTTTCTATTACTAGTGCGGTTACCTGAACTCTAGTGAATGCTATCCACTAATACTCTCAACTTTCAGCCATTAACTTAACCTGCAACGTTTTTACTTATAAACAGATTTTTTATCAAAATTTATTATTCTATTAAAGAGTATCAGACCCTAACCTCCTGAATATGTCTATTTGGTTCAAATGAAATTGCTATATTTATATAAAACATAAACACGACTTTCGTGAAAAAGACCACGGACAGTACAATTTCGTATAAAATTTTAGTCCGAAACCGTCAGTGTTGCGTAGGCCGCTTCATTGCTATTATTATGTTCATTTATTATTTCAGCAAACCGTTTTTTCGTTCTATGGGTAATCTTGAATACCTCGTTTGTTTTATTATTAAATAGAGTTATTAGGTTAGGTTTAGCTGAGTTTCATCAGATATTGCTGTAGTTATTTTCCACAATTTTGTTATTATATATATATAATTTTAAGTGTATAATTTATTGATTTGATAAATCTATAAGTATGTTAGATGAAATTTATCTTACCTACTATAGGTAGGTAGGTAGTAGGGCTATCAGGTGAATGAAAAATTTAGTACCAAAAGATACATTTGACACATGAAAGTGGCCATTTCTATGTATTTGAAATTTTTCTGTAGCAGTTTATTAATAATAATAATAATAATTATTATTATTTATTTATTTTTCTCCCTTAAACATTAAACAATAATAATTCTTAATATAGTAACAGTATTGGGAGACTGGTTTCCAAACTAGGTAAGAACCTGTAATATGGATAACCAGGCTTCCATTCCATAGCATATATTAGTTAGTATATAAATATAAAAACTTTAATTTATACATATTTTATAACGTAAGTTTTTCTTAATACTCTTTGTCGCAATACCTTTTAGCATGTCCTCCAATAAGCACATAAAAAACAACTTCAATATTAAAACAAACCCTCTAGCGCAGTAACTCCATACTACAAAAAACTCCACTTCAGTTTACTATTGGCCTTATGCGTAAAGTGTAAACAGACTCTCTCCCATGTATTGACAGTTGTTAAATTGATTCGCGGTTTAGTGAATAGATGATTCTTTACTCCAATTAATGCGCCCTCGTCCATTGTCATATCAAATTCACTGACATGAAACCGGTATCTCGTTAACTTCACTCACGATGTAATGGAGACATGTTCACTTTATTACGTCACTAGCCCTTATATGTAATTGAATAGCTCACATCCCTCACTATCTAATTAACGCAACTAGCGTACTCGACGCCATAGTTTACTATCAGCATAGGTGATGTGATAAGTCTACGTCAACTACCCCTTTCATATTAAAATTTTGACTGGCCTCTTGCTACAGTATAATCAGATCATAGAACTATTATAACAATATTTGTCTATTTTTTTACTCTCGTAAGTGTCGACAAAAAACAGTCAAATCTCTATGGGGTATTGAAGGATATTCTAAATTACTAATACATATCACATTAAGGGCCTGTTTCACAATGTATGGATAAAGTACCAAATAGCTATGCAACACATAAATTATTCGAAAGATAAAAGTTCCGAATAAGATACTTGGCATTTCATGACAAATAGCGCTATCTGACAGTCATGAAACGCAAAAATACTATTTATCATACCAATAAGTAACAAATAGCTTATTTGGAACTTATCCGGACATTGTGATACAGGCCCTAAGACTCTTGTTTCGCACACGTGTCTTGTATTTGTTTTAAAACCTACAATCATTGAATACGTATTAATGAACGATGTAGTTAGAAAAAGACCTTATCTCTCCTTAGTATGTAGTACAGGATGCGAAGCTTAAAATAACGCCTACTTGATAGCCCTGACCTTCATTGCGTATCAGTCAATTACTACTAGAAACGCATACTCATACTTTGTTAGAAACTGAGCTGTTTTCGTGCTAGAATAAATAACTATCAGACTCATTCATTTAATCAATGTAAAGTATGTTTTTTATGTTTTAGTATTTATAGGAGTCTGATTGAAACCAACTGTCACACGTTTTCAACTCTAAAAACAAGTTTAATGGGCACTTAGTTTTAAATTTAAGATAGCTTTAAAATAACATTACATTTTAGACAAATTTCAACCTGTAAGCGTAGTTGGCCAGTTAGGATAGACTAATCGCCAAACCGGACGAAATTTAAATTTAAGTGAACGTGCATTTTATCAACGATTTAAGCTTTAAGTATTACGTAATTATTTTCTTATTTTAATTGTTTGATTTAGCAGAACCCGCCAGCAGTTCTTCAACAGACCCCACCGCCGTCGGCTGCAACATCGGTACCCAACACTCGCGTGAGTTAAAACAACTAACACTCATAAAAGCTAAACTACATTACATTACCTAACTTTCACGCTCTCCTTCTAACTTTGTAACTAACCGAGGCACAGGTGATTCATACGGTGTAACGTTGGTGACATTTTCAGAACTCGTTGGCTATGGATGCACTGGAACCTAACGGTGGTCATGCTGATATCGCCGAGATTGAGCAAATTGTCAAGGAAAAAATGGTTCGAATATGAGCATGTAGTGTGCGGCATGGTTGCGTTTTATTCGTTTTTTTACTTGTTTTTTTTTTTTAATGAGCATTTAACAAACCATTTAGATGAAGCCGATGGTATTAGGGCAGGTCTTACGACGGACGAGCTCTTGACCCAATTTTAAAGTTAACTACGTATGGATTCTGACAATTTGTGAACGAATGAATACTCAGTTGTGTCATTGAACTATAATAAAATGACATTGACCGATTAATTGACTATTAAATATCATTATCGTTGTATTGCCTTTTCATAAAGATCATAACATAAACAGCGAGTGGAAATAAATGTATGCGTGTAATTTAATGACCGCGCTCGTACAATTCATTTTGCGTAAATCAGCGCAGAGCCCAATTTTACATTGGACACGATAACACAGATAATATTTAAGCTTTCATTGGCCGGATTATAAATAACTCATCGGCTTTTGATTGCAGTGCGATCCAAAAGTAAAACTAATTTTAGCAATTATCACTTGCCGGTGGCTGATATACTAATATATTATACTAATATTATTATATTCCATTAAACTTTAGTATGTGTGGTTTTTTTATTTTCTAAGTAATACATTAATGAAGAAAACTGCTTATTATATGTGCTTAAACATTTATATTCTTTCTCGTTTAATAAACAGTTTTATTGTAACCCAATTCCACGTTATAATAAACTGTGTTGATAACACCAACGGGTTTAAATCTAGAGGCTATACTTTTATATAGCTACCAAAAAACCTGTACAATTGTTAATGTAGCCGCTTTTGGTGACAGTCATATAATTGCACGCGAGTCAAACCTTACACATATCCATTTATTAATGTAAGACTACCTTTAAAAGCCTTTTTCAATTTTTTCCATCTTTTTCCATACCTATGCTTTTTGTTGTATTGCATTTTGCTTCAGCTTTCGGTTTCTATTATTTCTTGCTTACCTATTTGCGTGTTATTCTTAAATGTGGTATATATATTAATGTATTATAAAATGGTAGGAGCAGCATGGTGGTACGGCCAGCACATCAGGGCGTAGTGGAGATGGTGAAGACGAAGATAGTTCAGCAACACCTGTTGCTGAGAGCAGAGATGCAATTCTCAAAAAACGTGAATATGTACTCAGGGAACTCTATGAAACTGAGGAAGTGTACGTTTCTGACCTACGGCTAGTCTGCGAGGGATATATGAAACACATGATGGTACTTAATCGAATAAAATTAACTTTGTTGAATTTGTTTTGAAAGCGGAACTAAGTATATTTAATGCGCTTATATCAGTAAGCAGGTATTTGTAGGCTTTCAGCAAGTTCCCGTCTCGAAAGCCGTCAGTATTGCTATGTAAAGCTGTCGAGTAGACTTTGTGGAGCGAGTCAATTAGTACTTTTGTACGAGAGTTTCGGAAATCGAAAATTATATAAATACTTTAGAATATCATTTCGAACACTCAAGTAAAAAGAAAACAAACATATACGAAATACAAATCAATTACAACATCGATTTTAAATGGCGATTGAATGCTGAAAAGTCCTAAAAAAAATTTAAGACTCGAGTGTTGTCGCTTGAAGTTTGTCTATGATTAGATAACTTGTACATAATTATTTATTAATTTATGTAACAGGACCCCAATGCTGACCCTCCGATCCCGGAAAGCCTTCGCGATCGCCGCCTACGTATGATCTTCGGTAACGTCGAGGCTATTTACGAATGGCACCGCGAGTGAGTAACTCACCTTGTTATCGAAATATTTTGCAAATTGTCAGTATTTTATAGCGAATCCTGTTAACAAATGAGGGCCAGAGATGACATCTCATTATCGACACGTAACTTTAACGAGCGCGATATAAAGACGCACTTATGTCACCCGAGACACGCTCGCGTTAATATCCTATGCGAATTTTCTTTTGCTGTATTGCGAATGTTGTGACTTTTTTTTATTTAGTGTGACGTTAAAATGATGTGTGCAGTAAATTTGTACGCGAGCTGGAGGCCTGTATCGAGTCGCCAGAGCTGTTGGGACCGCTTTTCCGACGGTTCCTCGAGAAGAAAATGTTCCTATACGAAGCATATTGCCGTAACAAGCCAGTCTCCGAGTACATTGTGTCTGAACACGAACATTACTTTCAAGAATTGAGACACAAACTGGGACACAAGCTACAGGTACCTTTTATGTTGTTCGCTACGGCTATTACTCGTTCACTCTTCGCTGGACTTGTTAGAATAGAGTTATGTTTGTGTACGATTTATTTAATGACTATTCTGCTCTTGTGCTACGAATATTTTTACGCGGATTTATGTTTGACAATACCTAAAATATCGTTTGAACTGTCTTATCAGGCGTTTTACATTGCAACTTATATGAGAATAACTTGTTTGCCAAGATATAAAGTAAGAGAATTTACAAATTATAAAGTCCTTCGTGAATGGAGTATCGGATACTCACATAGATATCACTCAAAAACAGGTGTACCTCCAGCCATTATGCTGGATAAATAAAGCTAGGTAGGCATAGGAAGTTGCTCAAATGGGTGAATCTTGATATGAATAAAGATCGAGGACGGATGTGAAAAAAATTAAAATTTCAATTTCAGCTGGGTGATCTTCTAATCAAGCCGATCCAACGTATTCAAAAGTATCACTTGTTGGTGAAGAAGATCCACAAATACTCGGAGACTGCGAACGAGCCTGAAATCGTCATTGATTCGCTTTTTGACGCCGTGCAATGCACTTCAATAATTCCGAAGAACGCCAATGACATGATGGATGTCGGACGTCTTCAGGGATTTACGGTATGCATTATGATAATTTAGATGCATATTCTAACGTATCTCAAGTTATAATCCAGATTTAAGAAGTTAACTGTAAAACTAGTACGTACTAGATAATATGTGTTCGAAGCATGTGCCACATTGTGACTTGAAATACGTTGTGAATGTTTTCCTTATAAAGTAAGCGTAAGCGGTGGTAATATTAAATCATATGTTTAATAAAATAATAATAATAGCAATCAAAAGCTCTGCGTGGCTCTAGTATTAATTATTGTAATTGTATTTTATGTATGTTTATGCTACGCGTGCGTAATCTAATATTTCAGTTTGGCAATATGTGGTTTTTACTTGCGAATTGTGTTATGCTGTTGCAACTGTATCTAAAGCGACTGAAATTTAAATATTTTATTAAAATTCACTGAACCGATTCACGATTGGTAAATTTAACCAACTAATAAGAAGAAATAAAATTTAACTCGTAAAGTATGATAGTATCAAGAGTTGTGTGTTGACAAAGTAGAGTGGAGTACTAACGAGCATTGTAACGATCTAACGATCAGATTTCTTGGTTTACCTCTATTATATTACGTTGTATATGTGCTTGTGTAGAAATATTTACGTCGTTTGCTGACATTTTATTAATTGACTCGGCTCATAGCTCCAGTATATTTGTTACCTTTTCAAACTCAGCTCTGCCATGATTAGTGATTTCAGTATGGAAACGGTGTTTTAAATAAAAAATAGTTTGCTATGCGATAGTGTTACGATAGTTTTCGTCAACGAATATTAATTAAGTGAAGATTTGTCGTTTGGTTTTTCAGGGCAACATAGCCGCGCAGGGGAAACTGTTGTTCCAAGAGGGGCTGATAGTTTCCGAAGCCACCAATGATAAGGGAAAAGAATTGCACGTGTTTCTATTTGAACAGTGCATGATCTTTACTGAACCCGTCGGCAAGCGGACACAGTTTACAAGCCCCACTTACCATTATAAGGCGCAAGTGCAGGTAAAATTTTAATTGATTAGTTAGGAAAAATTGTCTGAGGTGAAATTAAATCAATAATTAACATTTTGTTAATTTTGGAAAACACACACAGAATATATGAATACTCCTGTTTTATTTATTATGATTTATGGTCCATGTTTGATTTTGGTTATCAAAAATGTTAACAGTCGATAAAGCGAGATGTAATGCATTAAGGGCCGAAACACATAACGCAAACTGCTTATTTTTGCGGCGCCGCAACGCCAAAATCGGCAGTTGCGTTGCCGCGTTGCGGCGTCGCGAAACAGGGCATTATGGTAGGGTAACCATTTTCTCGTGATTTTTGAGTGTGGATAGACGTCTCTCTGCGATGGATCGTAATAAACTTATTGCTTATTTGTTATTAAGAAGACATTATTCTATCTTAAAAATACGGCAAAGAAGATACTGGATACATCCATTAAGTAAGGGTATGAATCCAAATGGCGAGTTCTTTTCTAAAAAATACGAAGCATTAAAGATAGACGAAAAAAAATTTGTTGCCTACTTTAGAATGAGTATATCATCATTTGAAGAGCTATTAAGCGAGTTATCAAAATATATACAGAATAAAAAAAATAAAGGAAGGAAACCAGTTACTGCTTTGGAAATGCTGGGCTTAACTTTAAGGTAAAACAAATAGGTTTCTTATTTTTTTTTTATTGATGTTTATGGCACTCGGAATCAAATGTTTAGTTTTATTTGTACCCCTGGCTTTATACACCTGTGGTACTAGCGGGGTGTCGATAAAAATTTTGCATCACTAGTGTTCATGGTTTGGGGGTACCTAGTGGTACAAAGCCAGGTTCAAATGAAACAAGACAGAATCAAATTAAGCTTTTTGCATTATACAATTTTCTTACTTTAAGAATACTTTAATAGGCCTTAAAAAATGTAATGATCAATTTAAGAAAAATCAAACTCCTCATCTTGTGAAACATAGGAAGTAGCTGACGTTTCGTCCAGTAAAAATGGTGAATTTATTGGACGTTGTTGGTTTGATGATGAGGTAGACCTCTGTTCAGTAATCGAACTTCCAGGAGTAGAAGTGTGGTAGCCACTCTGAACCGTATTATCGTATCTCATAGTTGAATATCCTTGATTATAACCCTGATGCTGATATTCTTGATTATAGCCGTGATGTGTATTTTGATGAATTGAAGGTTGAAGAATGTCCGTTAATATTTGAAGCACCCGACTTTGAAATATCAATGTTTGATTCTCATTTAACGTTTGTAGAGATGGTAAAATCCCCTTGAAAAAATGCAAATGTCTATTCTCCGGTGTTTTTAATATTGCCAATAAATCTTCTTCAATATCATCCTTATCATCTGCCTTTCGTTTTCGTGGTTGACTTTTATAACGAGGCAATGCCGTTATTTCATTCTCAATATCGACGTCAACGTCAGACATTTTAATTTTAAAACTGCTTCTCGGTTGACACGTGTTGTTTGCAAGAGTGTTAGAAACAAACTGCATCCTTGTCAACAAGTATGACGTCATAACGCTGGAATTCGCGTCGTCGTTGCGGCGCCGCACCGCTATAGCGCACTGCCGATTTCAGCGGCGCGGCGCCGCAACGCACTTATGTGTTTCGGCCCTTATTAAGATATTTTGGTCATGTCATCCTACACGATTTCTAGCCTTATATTTCTTAATTACCCAATTGAAAAAAAAGTTAATGTGATCTTTTAGCTATGATGTTATTATTATACGAGCAGTGTTGGCCTGGTTGCTTAAGCGTGCGACTCTCATACCTGAGGTCGTAGGTTCGATCCCCGGCTTTGCACCAATGGACTTTCTATGTGCGCATTTAACATTTTGCTCGAACGGTGAAGGAAAACATCGTGAGGAAACCGATATGTCTTAGACCCAAAAAGTCGACGACGTGTGACGGGCACTGGAGGCTAATCACCAACTTGCCTTTTAGATTTAAAAATGATTATGAAATAGATTCAGAAATCTGAGGCCAAGACCTAAAGAGGTTGTAGCGCCACTGATATATTTTATTGTTATTATTATACAAAATACTCAAACATCAAAATTATCTCTAATTCAATAGAGTATCACTGAAAATGGGCATTATTTCATTAGTTATATACTAATTTTCAAAACGCCACTACGTTATAAAATAGGTCAGATTTATGGTTTACTAAAGCCAAAATATATAATTTTTAATTTATATACTCCTAGCATAGAGTACGTAAACCATGTTATAAAAAATATTTCAGGTGAACAAAATGCGTTTGGAGCACGAAGATGGCGCGAATTTGTTCATTGTGAAATCCAATTCGAACAAGCCGCGCTCTTTCTACTGCCGCGCTCCTGACGGGCGTCTTCAACATTGGATTAAGACACTTTCCAGTATTCTTGAGTCGCAACTCAATTTTGGAATGAGACTTGAAAACCCAAGCGCTTTCATGAACGATGAACCACCACGTGAACCTTCCGCGTAAGTTACAGCTTTCTTCATAAATATCAGGTTTTCTCAGAAATTTAAGCTTAACTTAACTCATACTAATTGGTGGTGGTACATACTCAGATTGCCAGATAATGGTGCCAACTCTTTAAACTGTTCATTATCAAAACATAATTTGACTTGCTATTTATTTAACATATCTGTAATCTATATAATATTTGTATCTTACGAGAATGATAAGGCTGAAATATTGAATAACTACTTGAGACTACGTTATCGAAGAAACGGCCTTTAGCTGTTGTAATATGTTAGCACAAATGTCGTTACACAATTTAAAAATAAAACATCGATAATTCCAAAATTCAGTGTTTGGCTTAAATACTTGCGTTGTGGTTTATGTTATAATCAATATAATCCGCGTCCATATATAATGTGCGTGTTTCTTCTTTTTTTTTGCTTAATAATATGTTTTATACCATCTTTTATAGCCTGAAAATGTAAGGAGTCTGGCCCACATGCCCACCCAACGAATCTTGAACGGAGTTGCAATAAAATACTGCCATAGTATTATGTCACATTTTGTTCGTCATTATATCGTGTTTATTAGACGCGTAGGATAGGAATTTGGAATTGAATTAGCAATTAGTGATTATCAATAATATCATTCACAGAAATCGCTACCATATTTAGCTATTCGCTAGTATACATTTTAACATCATCAATATTGCTTATTATGATATTCTTGGTCCAACTAACATTATACCGTTCTACGCCGGTGTCTTATTGTATAAGTTTTACTTATGAGTGTGCTTTGTGCTTTTAATATAGATAAAAATTGATGAGCATTTATTGTAGAAAAAGCCTTAAAACATGGAACAGTATCGAAATTAAGATTATCATAGTATACGCGTATACATACAGTAGTACCTTGCGTTTGGGTCGAATTATGAATAAAATTTGCATCCACTTAGTTGTTCAACACATTAAAGCAATATTTAAAGTTCTTCTCGTATTGATTATTCACAAAACGTGTTAAGTTTATGGCAGCTATTTAACTTCAACGTAGTTTACATATATACTTAATACAGCATTTATTGAAACGAAATCTTATATCATATATTTGAAGGAATAGTTGGACTTGTTGTTAAAATAGACTTTCATTATGAAATTTCCTAAATACTCATTTTTGTCATCGAAATTGTCGTCATCTTCTATTATAATCTTTGTAAAAAAAATACATATCGGGTTACGTAGTGTGTAAGTTATTTCTGATATACACTGTTTACGCTTGTAAAGTACACATTTGCTCATTTTAACGGGACATAGTTGCATGTAGACAGCAAAATATACATTATATATACAACTATATTTTTCTTTGGGATACAAGTAAAGTATTGTGTATTTAAGACGGAAATATGATGTTATTTTGAATGAATCGAGTTTTACCAAACATACATACAAACTTTCATAATCGGAAGGAATTTTATTGATTTGAATTTTAGCATGTATCTTATTAGTGTTATTTATTTATATTTCTGTTAAGATTTATATATGAAATCATGAAAATATTTTCATTGCAAGTATCACATGCTCTCAGGAATGAGGAAGTCAGTATTATTAATGCTTAAACACGCTACGAACGACATCCAAAAAATTTCTGCTATATCTAGAACCAATAGAATCTAGTGCAAACAATATTTCGTATATCGACGTAGTTCTTTTTGGTACATGTTTAAGCACTAATTGTTAAAAACCATGCAATAGCAGACAGTACTACTGAAACATAGTTTAGATTCTAAGGTATGTAGGTGACTACTAGATGCTACCCAATTATGTATTGATTTTATTAAGCGTTAGCTAGGTACATTGTCTTCCACCTGGTGAAGGTTTTTATAAAAGTGAAAAATTGATCAGTGATGTTAAGTAATTTGTTACGCAGTAGTTGTTAAAGTGTCGGTTGTCGTCGCTTGTATTTTACGAACCGCACTTAAAATCATTGTAACTTTTGTAACGTGAGAGCATTTAGAGGCGTACAGATCCATTACTGATTTTAACACTAGAATATTTTAAACAATATTTAGCGTATTTTCTTATTAAAGTAACTGCACGATCCAACTAACCACCTAGATACAATGTATTTGTTCGAGTTATACTTGTAACACTTTATTTATAATTTATAACTGTAGACTGTATATATATATAATCTGATATTGTTTTGTGCTGTATATATCTAGTGCTAAATCACTGTAATGGTAACCATGTATATTTTACAATGAGTAACCAATAAATGTGAATAAAGAAATGCTTGTGGTTTAATGCTTCTAGTCCTGCATGCTTATTATGTATTTGGTTGTTTTATTAATTAATTTAGGGGGCCAGCTTATAGCTTAGAACATTTATCGATGCTCAGCTATTCTACTGGCTTATTTATTATAAGTTTTTTTTTTATTTAAAATTATTTATGCAAGTTAGCAAATGATGACAAAATCGAAGTCGAGTGAATATTGAAAGAATGTGTTAGGCAATTATAGTGAAATTGTATAATTTAAGAGCTGGTGTGCCCAATTTTTTTATTTTATTTTGTTTTTTTAACCCGTCCTTTTCCCCTCCTAGTGATTGTTGGTGGGCGCTCCGAAAGGCCGAGAGTGTCTCGCCATCTTTGGGTGACAGGCAAGAATTAATTCCAAGGACGCAACGGCCGCACGCTAAAGCGAACACTATTAATCTTCCTACGAGCGCAAGAGATGATCACAAGAAGGCCAGTTCTGCCGTGAGCCCAACTTCACCGCCTCACGCCAATGTAAGTAGAGATATTAAGAAAAAAAAATACATATCGTTTTTGCCGTCTCTGTACCTCAGTTGATTTTAAATACACTAAACAATAATTGTTTAGTTGGGAAGATAAAGAATATTCAAAACTTCACGGGAAAAATTTAACTATTGTGCTAAATAAAAACTTCTTGGCGTATTTTAAGCTTTTTCTGCACTTATGGGTCATTTACGGCTTGATATATATATATGTATATATATTTAATTTTTATTGGAATTGGATAGTGTACTGCAAATATGGTTCGAAAACATTGCCTCTATTTATATATCTGAAATTTAAAGTTCGGGGTTTGCTTACTATATAATATTATATTCTTTATGAGCTTGATCTTGAAGGAAACCTTTTCCATGCATTTATTTACAATATGCCTAGTCCAGCCATAAGCTTTGTAACAATGTAAATGCAATTTTATTTGATTAAGTATCTTATATTATTATGATTAAGGATATATTAGTAAAATTCTCAGCAAAAAAATCTATTCCAAATGGCCACCATTTTCTTTTATATGGCATTTTTACATTATATTACGGATTTACGCAGTTTCCAAGAAAAATTTCGTCCAATATCAGTCCAAAAAATTTCCATGTCGGAATTTGATTATTAACACGAAATGGCGCTAAATCAAAAGAAGCTTTGAAAATAACATACGTGTTCTAAATTATAAATAATTGAAAAGTTAATAAAAATGCATTAACATTTGTAACAGTATTTATGGCCAGACTAGTTACTATACTATATCTCTATTTCGGCATTCTGTGGTTTCTTCTCCTTTGCATGTTCTTAACGCTTTTATTTATTTCTTTTGTTGTAGGTATGATATACACGGGAATGCATTTTTAACATAGACTGTGATACGATCGATAAGAATCAAGACTGCAATGTGTTAAGTGTTATTAAATAGCGCCAAGTTATTTAAAGTTATTTTTTTATTGACTATAATTAGTTTAGTGGACAGTGAGTTCGACTGCAATAGGGTAAGCTTGCATGAATGGCTTGAATGTTATTTTCTGTACCCGATTATTATGAATGTATATATGGCAGGGTCTGTCAAAGCGAGCTTGGGGTCTGAAGCTTCGTCGAGGCGGAAGTGGCGCAGGCGAACCGAGTGACGGGCTAGTCACTGAGTTACGACCACCTGAGTTGATCGAGCCAGCTACAGACGTGACGGTCGCGCCAGGGGCCTCTGCAGTTCTTTCTTGCCGGGCTAACGCCACACGTGCCACAGCTTCGTGGCGAAAAACTGCACCTGAAACCCGTGCGTTACGACATGGCGGCCGTTTCGCTATAAGCCTTGCAGCGGACGGACTGGCGTCTTTAGTCATACACGCTTGTCGCGCGTCTGACGCTGGTGTTTACTGCTGCCTTGTGGGTAACGAGCTGGGTGGTGTGCAGACATCTGCACGTTTAACTGTAGGCACCGGTGGCACACCCGGTATTCCTGCGGTGCGTGCACACCCCGGGGGAGGACTCGTAGTGCATTGGGATGAACCTGAAGCCGCCCATCTCGAATATTGTCGTGTTGGCGAAGGCGAGTGGCGACGAGCGACAGAAACACCTGCTGCTGCAAATACATTGGCTCTAGAAGAACTTCCCGCGGGTCAATATAGCTTTCGCCTTATCTGTGCTCGCACTAGTGCAGCAGGCGCGGCATCTGATCCAGCAACGTGTGGAGGCGGTGGAGGTTGGCAAAGAGAACAATTTTCAAGAAGGTACTCTATTGAAGAAGAGATTGGTCGAGGTCGTACTGCTCGCGTGTTGGCTGCCCGGGATACCGGGACTGGACAGCGAGTTGCATTAAAACAGGTAAATTTATGTTAATGAGCTTAATAAAGTATTGAAATTATCAGACATATGGCTTCATTTCACATTGGCTTAAGAAATGTGGCTGCAATGTCAAAGTCAAAGTCGTCAACGTCAAAGGCCTGAGATTGTGCGTTTTAATCATGTTTCAGGGCAATAATTATCATGCAAAATTTTCTTTGTAAGAGTGCCCATTAAAGACTAGCTGACATTATGAAGGAAAACATTGTGAGAAAAGCAGCATGCTTTAGAACCAAAAATCGTTGGCCTTATGTGGCTATACCTCTCTCGGTTAATAATACAATTAATATGTATTAAGTAAAATTTTTTTTAATGTTTAATCCTGGTGTTTCAGTATATGAATAAAAATTGTTGAACATTATTTTGACAACTCTTAGAAAAAATACAATTGATTAAAAACACCTTCTATATCTACAATCCTTTGCATATTGTTTAGGTTGTAGCAGGCAGGGGTGCAGATGCGATGCGAGAATACCGTATTCTATCGGGTGGAGCTCACAATGCAGTTGTCCGGGCACTGGCTCTATTCGCTGAAGTACCAAGAGCCGGTGCTCACACTCTAGTACTGGAGCTAGTAGCTGGCGGCGCGTTACTTGACTACGCTGCTACTAACCCGCTCGCGTATACACAACGCGCAGTCGCAATGCACACTAGACAATTGCTCTCTGCGCTCGACTGGCTTCATTCCAATAATGTTGCACATCTTGATGTCCGGGTATGTGTTTTATTTTTAACACCTAAGTTACTATCACCCTTTATTAGTGGATACTTAATTTATTAAAATTAAAAAAAAAAAGTTTAAAAGGCTACTGGCGTAGTGTAATAACGTTAAGGATTCTATGTACGTACTTATGGTATTCTGTAGTTTCAAGACTGATCACAGATCAAATTACTTTAGTTAATACTGTAATTGTACTCAATTTAGCAAGAATATTGTTTATTTATATATACATAATAATAATAATAATAATAATAGCCTTTATTCAGATACTCTACATTACATATTTTATACATTTAAACAAATTTTCATTTTAATCTAATTCAGGTGCATCTGTGTGCCCTTTTTTGGCAAAGGCCTCCTCCAAATCCCGCCATTCCTCTCTACACTGTGCCACTCTCTGCCATGTACCACCTGCCGTTTCTTTAATGTGGTCAATCCACCTTCTCAGTTGTCTCCCTCTTTTGCGCTTGCTGTACCTTGGGCACCAGTTAAGCAGTTTTTTGCTCCACTTTTCTGTACCTCTTGCGATGTGTCCCACCCATTTCCACTTTAGCTTCTTGATCGTTGTTGTAACATCTGTTACCTTAGTTATTTTCCTTAATACTGTATTCTTTATTTTGTCTCTTCTTGTTTTCCCTATCATACATCGTTCCATCGCTCTTTGACACACCTGTAGCTTTGTATACTGCGCTTTAGTAGGCGCCCAAGTTTGTGATCCATATGTTAGTACAGGTAGTACACAAGTATTGAAGACCTTTCTTTTAATTACCATGCTTGTTTTCTTATTTTTCATGACTTCTTTAAGTGCCCAAAAGCTCTTCCATGCTTTTGCTATTCTTGTGTCGATTTCTTTTGTTGTTGAATCGGTCATAGATATTGTCTGCCCGAGGTACAAGTACTCATCTACGTATTCTATAATATTGTTATTTAACAGTACTTTTTCCTAGGAAAAAGTACTGTTAAGTTACTTTTTCCTTTTTTTTTAGGAAAAAAAAGTATATATACATAATAGTTGTTAAATACTTATGCGTTTGATCTCTTTTTCTCAGCCTGAGAACATCCTTGTGGAACATAGCGGTAGTCAACCACAGCTCAAATTGGTGGACTTCGGATCGGCTATAGAAATGAGTACGGAAATAGAAGGGTGTCGTGGCACTGTTTTACCACCTGCGCCCGCCCAACTTGAGTTTGCGCCCCCCGAGTGCGTACTTGGCCGTCCGCCCGCTCCCGCATGGGACGCTTGGGCGGCTGGGGTCTTCCTATATGTGTTTCTAACTGGGGTATGTATCTTTTTTATTTATTATAATGACTGAATGAATGAATGATGGGAGTCATCGCTCGCTCTAATTCTAATATAGCCCGTGACCATTCAGATAATTCATTTATATAATGTTATAAAAACCTTTAACATTGAAATACTTGAAGATATTTTCTCTTTTTTCAGCTGTCACCGTTCCTGGACGAGTCGATAGAGGAGACAACAGCAAATATAATTAAATGCGACTATTGTTTCCCGCCGGAACATTGGTCAGGAATAGAGGAACGCGCTCAAACACTTATTCGATCTCTTCTTGACTCGACTCCAAGTCGTCGACTTACACCAAAGGACGCCCTTACAGACCCCTGGTTTGACGATGTACGTTTCTTTAAAATATCACTAAAATCAAGTTGGTCTCATGACTAGATTATTTAAGCCGGATCACCTAGGTTCGTCGCATAAATTTAGAGCACCAAACCGTCCTATGTAACCGTTCGTCGTATGTTTTATTTTGTATAGGCCGTCTTCTAATGCCAATTAGTATAGGCAAATGAGTTGTATTTTTTTATTATCTTCCATTCAATTCAATATTCAACGAGAAGTATTCTTAAATAGCATTAAATATCTAATAACTATTTTAATTTTAAATTTCCTTGTTTTAGACAAAAAAGTCGTAAAAAAAGCAAAAAATTATTGAAACAGTCATATATGATTTTTTTTATTGTACTCTTATAATTCTTATATATTTGTATATTATTTACAGGCACCAAGCACATGTCTCTCTGCTACACAACTCAAGACGTTCCTCGATCGACGGCGACCCTCTGGCCACGGTAATGCACTTCACTCGTTGCGCTCACCAAACGACACTTGATAGCTCATTTACATACATACATTTTGGTCTCGGCCAATGTCCAATAAATCACCAAAAGTATACGAATTTGAATTGGTATTGGATTGGTTTTCCAATCCATCGCTAAAACCGTTTTGGTATCCAGCTTCTAGCGGGACAGATATCATCTTAATATGCTGCAATCCTTAAGGTTAAATGTGTCCCTTTAGGCTTTCAGCGTATACGGCACTTAAATGGTTTGTGCTGATTTGTCGAGCTTAGCTTTGCTTGATAATGGCCAACGTGTCTTGTAAAGTAGATCTTAACGGTTCAAAGGTTTATCGTATAATATAGTCATTGTACCCACCTTCCGGTTTCAACACGAAATCACTGCGATTTATTTTCAAATGTTTTAGTCGATATTTTTATGCCAAATGAACTTCGCTTTTAATATAGCGTGTGAACGCGTGCACGCTTCAACTTTTTTTTTCAACTTAAAGGCTTATAATAAAAAGTAAATCGAATCTAATGGCAGTCTTAATTAAAGTACTTTTTCGTCTCTTTCTGTCAAATTGTAACGACGCTGTGATTGAAAGAGACGGATGAGTGCTTTAGTTTAATAGTTGCAATTTGATTGATTTATTTTTTATGAATAAGGTGGCTAGGTGGTTTCTATAAAAATGAAACTTCAACAGTTCGTTTTTTCGTAGATTACATTTTAAATCAGTTAATATGTCGATGAAAATGATGCATGTCTTAATAAAGAATCGTCAAATGTGAGAGCTACTCAAATATATTGCTATCTCGCAGCACTCTTAGTACGATGAATATTTATATAATTGAATGTAAAATTAATCATAGATATTAGCGTGGGAAATTTCAGTAGCCCTCTGTGGGCGTATTTGGAACTAACGGATCCAAATTCGTTAGTGCTACAAACATTCGCTTATGAATACTTGACAAAAAAAATCATTGATTATACTAAGGGTGCTGAATACACAATATTTTTGAATACCACTCGGGATGTTTTAAAATCTTACGCAGAATTTTTCACAGATTTTTTTATATATTCTGATGGTCTTAACGCATTTACGCCAATCTAGCCATCAGTCACAAAATGGTATTACAAATCCATTTGTAAGAGAATTAACTGTTATTGACGTAAACGCTTTGACCGAAGTAAAACTCCACGATTAGTTTAAACTATTAAACGTCTGAATAGAAGATTTGTACGGTAGAACGCTTAGTGGTTGGTTATGCGAGAGACATGTCATACCATAGACTTAGTATATACTGGCGTATATACTAAGTCTATGTGTCATACAAATATTTGAAGCAGACGTATTAAACTTGGTGGAGCCCATGGCGATTGGGCGTATTAAGGAAAGTGTCTGTGATTTTTGCTTGATAATGTATTACGTGCTTTTACCTAATTTAATCATGTACTTTTAATTATAAATGTATATAGCAACTAGATTTAATCGTTTTAAGTCTTATTTTAATTTTTTGACCAAATTATGAATTATTAAGAAGTCGAGTCCAAATTGCATTATTTGGCTCAGTGAAAATATTGTGACGAATTGGTTTTATCCTATATTTAAACAAACACATATTATTCAATTTCATTTTATTAAATATGATTTTAAAATTAACTTTTATTATTTTTAACAAGTACTGTGAGGTAGTTAAGATCAGAGTTAACGTTTCTTTGCCAATTTGTATACTATTTGGCCATACTGACATTATATTGGTTAATTTGCTAGTCAAAATATGATAAATTGAAAATATATTTAAATACTCTGATCTTGACAACACTAAGATGAACTTTGTGGCGTAATTTGTATGAAATTTCTCAATTTACACTTGGTTTAGAGTTCGTTTATTATAATTTTAAGATTTAAAAGTATTTCAATCGTAATTTGTTCTAACTTGTATAAGCTTCATATGTCGAACCTAATAAATGGTAGTTCGTCATAGTATAGTCTGAATATAAAATTGCATTCTTTATTGAAATTATTTATCTTATTTGTCATATGTACTTTAGTATAACGCACACAAGGCATTTTGCGCTTAAACGGTCATCAAATTTCGTTTTTAACATTTTAGCAGCATTATTTTAATATAATATTTATAATTATGACACTAAAGGATACTTTAAAAGAAACTGTAAGTATTAATGTACTTTGCTGTATATCTATAATTATCTTTATCAATCACCGTATTATAAAAACTCAATATATAATTTTCGGAAAGTATTGTGTTTTATTTTACCTGTTCTCTGTTTAGAAACTAGGTTTTCGATTCTTATTCTTTACATATATATGTTAAAGAATTTCAGGGGGCCTACTACGACCTCTTATTTCGAGGCCTATTGACAATCTACAACTGGGGGCCTACCATGAACATTCTTAAAACAATCCAGTTGAGTTTAGGTACCTAAAGTCAATCGCATTTTTTCGTACCATGACCTCCTATAGGTAAACTGAAACAAATTTATTATAATTTATGCTTATTTTAGAAACAAATTATTACTATTGTATACTTTAACTAATGTATACAAGTGAATAATGTTAGTTGTATACTAAAAATGCGCATAGGATAGGCTGTTTAGGTATTATTAAGGCTGGTAGGTAGGATTACTAAAAATAATATATATTGATTGTATTTTCCAACATTTATTACAGATAGCATGTGCCTATTAAGTAATTTTTAAATACAAAAAGAGATGTTAAAGCATATCAAAATTACAAAACCTACTTTGGCTTATTAATTAAATTAATAATATTATAATAGTGTTGAGGTCCATTAAACATTAAAATAAAATTATATTCAAATATCCCGAATATTTGTCAAAATACTTAATAAAATCAGTACAGTTAGATGTAATTATAAATCCACTTCAAATTCTCAACAACTCAAACGTATAAAAAAGATTTTAATATAATATCTCTATTAAAATGACTCTAAACATATTTTATAATCATTAAATGCAAGAGACAATAAGAATAAAAAATATCGCTTATCACATTCCGTGTATAAGCCAAACAGTCACAACATCGAACACGTCACATTGAATAATTTAAGACACAAACTTTGATGTCAAATCAAAACTTTATTCCTGCCTGAACTTTTGCCATAATTTCGGCCGATTTGCGAAATTGGGTTTGTTCATTTTCGGTCAAACGTTGTCGTATCACATCCGATACTCCACTAGACCCCAAAACGCATGGCAGAGACAAAAACACGTCTTGTTCGATTCCATGTTCACCCTGCAACAAACATTGCTTTTAAATATAGTTGCTAATTTCGCGGCGGTCCGAAAGATCACAATCGTGCGCACGCATATCAGACACTGCAGATTACGGTATACAATTACTTCCTTAATATTTCAAGCGGGAATATTTCTATTTCAGGAGATATACTTAATATGCTCTAAGTCTTCTGTTTTACCACTCGAAACCGAACCACAAATTGAGATGAATGAGATGTAAACATCATTATATAATTAAATATGTATAAATACCTTCACATATGTTGTCACTGCGTGTACACTATTTGCGTTTGTTAGTATAGCATGACACAACTGCGAAATCGAGAGTCCAATGGCCCATGATGTGTATCCCTTCAATTTGATAACTTCGTACGCACTTTTTACTACCATATCATGGATATCTTTCCAGCCTTCAGAGTCTTTGTCAGTTCCGATCTCAGGATTCATATCACTGAGTCTAACACCAGCGATGTTGACACCCGACCAAACTGGCACTGTCAAATAAACAGCAATAATAAGTACATATAGTCAAAAATGTTTACAGTGTTACCAAAAGTTTGGAGGAAAGTTTCTTGCCAGTTCTGCTTGCCCGCTCTACGCCCTTATCTTCCGAACTGGTAGTAAATGTAAATTTACAGTTGGTTTAATTTGTTTTTATTGACGTTCATAAGTGTTCTTATTTACCTAGGTATATCAATTAAGATAGTTTGAGTTTAAATAGTAATGCCTTTGCCTTAAAATTCCAACAAAAAGACAAAAAAGATATATCTACTGATATTAAGACTCCACAAATAAGTAAAACAAAAAAAAGTACTTAAAACTATTTCAATAAATACTATAGTCTGCATGCTTGTTATGAAGCCGGCTAAGAGAAAATTATTTAGCAGCAAATGAGATAATGGCGGCCGCTAATCTTCTACAGGTTTAAAGCAAAAAGATAGTTCCCGGCAACGGTGCAAGTCTTATCTCCTCTTATATAGTTCTAGCAAGTCCATCTCATTATTTAATAACATTAAACTAATCAATGCAGTGTCATAAAAAGTTTTTTTTTAATCCTTTGACGATACAATTCAGACATAATTAATGTTTATGAGATAATTTATTGATTACATTAATTTCGTAAAACTCCCATCATCGGTATTACTTTATTCTGGCCTTAAAAACAAAATAAAATATGAATTGTTTTTCCCAATAAAAAAGTTTGCCCCCTATTTGGTGTCAATACAAAAGCTTTAAATAAACTATCAGAGAAAGTTCTTAGTCACATAACTTAGAAATTAAATATCTAAATAGTACATACCACTACTGTCTCCGTGCTCTCCAATAATATAACCGTGGCAGGAGGTGGTTGCGATAGAGAGTCTTTCAGAGAGAAGATATCTGAATCTTGCAGAATCCAGGTTCGTTCCCGAACCAATAACTCTATGCTTTGGGAGCCCGCTGATTTTCCACGTGACGTAAGTCAATATATCTACCGGATTACTGGCAATTAGGAAGATTGTGTCAGGACTATACTGTAGCAGCTGTAAAAAATTATTTTATTAACGACATCATTCAAATACCATACACAAATAATTAGTAAAGGAATAATTTTCTTCAACTGGTAGTAGCTTTCGTATTCTCAATACTTGGCGGTATTCTTGACTTTATTACCTAAAGTGTGTTGGGATATTAATCGCCCTAGGGGGCGTTCAAGTATTACGTAGATTTACTGCAATTTATTCCCCCTAGGCTTGCAACGAATAGTATATTAGGCAGTATACCGAATACCGAATATTCAGCGAGGCCCCTGACCAAATAGGCAAAAGTATTCGGCTGGATTTTGCACTTGCAAAATCGCAAATCTTGTTTCGCGCTCCTTTGTATTGTTCTAATTTACACATCGCCCGCGCCCAATGTCTGCGCGGTATATTGCTGACGCACTGCATGTCTACTTAAAATGAAGAATGAACACTGAATATTCGTTGTCTAAGTCTAATTCCCCCCTTTCCTCTTATCAGAAAAAGTTCTCAAAAATAATAGTATATACACGTACATATTACTTTTTTAAGTGTCCTAGAAAATGCATTTCATTTTCAAGCATAGATAACTTGGAGTACGATAGTCGAAAGAAGCTAATAAGTTAAGTATTAGAGCGTAACAATTCTTAAAAGGCCGACAACGCACTCGCAAGCCCTCTGGCATTGAGAGTATACATGGGCTAAGGTATCACTTGAAATCAGGTGAGCCTCCTGTCCATTTGTCCCCTAGTGTATAAAAAATTAATACTGCTATGACAAGTGTATTATATAAGCCTATATACTATCTGATGAACTTATGGGAAATATTGTAACTGTAAGTATATGGTATATGTATGACTGTATACACGTAAAATGTTTGTAGACATGTCAGGAAGTCCGAACATATATTATGACTGATCGCGACGCAAGACTAAAACATTAATTATATAATAACTCAGATATTATGTTTTAAGTAATAAAAGATAACATAATCAAAATATTAACATTGACATTTAAAACTTTAATATCATTTATTAAACAAACAATGTAAGTTAAATCTGGTATTCTAATCAAATTATAATAATTACGATTTCACACTGTGTTTATCACACAGGTTTATCACGGGGCATGCGAGATTCCGGATCATTTTATTTGCAATCTTTAGAATAAAAGCTTGTTAAAATTACATTATTTTTAACAAATACTACGCAAATATCACACCCTGAAAAGATGTCAAAGTCATACGGCGTACCAATTGTTATAGGCGTAACAAAAATAGTACAGTTAAATGCTTCTATAGACATCACCACTCTCCAAAAACAGGCTGCCGTTTACACCTCAACCATAACTAAGCGCTAGGAGATTTAGGGCCTGTTTCACAATGTATGGATAAAGTACCAAATAGTTATGCAACACATAAATTATTCGGAAGATAAAAGTTCCGAAGAAATTTCGCGCTACCTGACAGTTGAGAAACGCAGCAATAGTGTTTATCCTACCAATAAGTAATAAATAGCTTACGAGAATACTTAAAAATATAAAATACATTTAATGGGGACGTGAGCTATCAGAGTCTCACGATGAAGCATTCGCCATTTTTAGTTAACCGTTGTATCATGAGGAACCAAAACTAATATAAAAATAAACAAATTCGCATTATCTGTTACACTTTTACACTAACTTAATTATTGAGACGGACACCGCATGTTATATAACAATATTACCAAAATAGGAAACGACTTCTTTGTGTATCTAACCATGTGTATACGCTTACCTCTGATACTACTAGGGGTTATAAGATGCCTTAAAAGTAGTTTATTACAAAGCATAATTTACTAAACTTTTGTGTAAAAAAATTACAATACAAATATTACCTATGTATAGTAAATATATTTGCTGGAGAAATCATCAGAGTCTCTATAGCTTTTACGTAGTACGATATATTTGTTACTTGTTACAAAAAAGTTCTTACTTTTGGGATGATGACTTTTAAGATGTCAGTATTTCTCTGCACCAGATCAAGCCGAGTCTCTCCTTCTCGTTGCCGGACACCAGCCGTCACCACACAAATCTTTGACCCAGCAGTAATTGCATAATCTATCGACAATTAACGTTGTCTATTATTTATTGAAAATTGCCAACAAGGCCACACTTAAGAGAATAAAGAAAAAAATCATTTTTTTTTATTGAACTCCATATCCACTTGCGTACAAGAATTGAATATAAGCGAAATATAGAAATGTTATAAAACTATATCAATAAATAATCTAATTAAATAAAAAAAGAATACTAACCTAAATGGACGCCTCTTAATAAATATATTATTAAGAGGAGTCCCTTTAGGCAAGGTTCCAAAGAAACTGGCAGCTAGACTAATTCTTCTGAAGTAGCTGCCAGCTCTTAGGTCTCCTGTGATGTCGACTAACCTTTTAGCTATTTCCATAAAAAAGTTTTATAACGCTAGGACCGCTTGGTCGGTGGGGAACCAACTTTCAAATGTCAAAATCAAATCAATACGCATTTTTTAAAACAATCTTCAAAATATTACCAGGTGTAAGTAGTGAACAATGCGTGATATCACGAATGTTTTATAATTTAAAAAAAATGATAAAATTACGCTTAATTACAAAGCGTTTTAATGAGGTAAAAGATAAAACACGGTTTATGTTAAATAATAAAAAATAAACAAGTAAAAGTATTTTAATTGTTTATATATATATATATATATTAATTTTGGTTCGTGTTTAACATTATTGTTAATTTCTCACTTAAAATGAACACAAACCTCTCATGATCTCTTGATATAACGAAGAGAAAAGAAACTTACCGGTGCTAGCATTAATCTTGGCATTATTCATAAAAGCTGATCCATGTTGAAGATCCAGCATTTCTCCTCGAAGCTTTTCCGCCATCACATCTACAATAGCTAAGTTGTTTGAAACTCCCTGCCAAAAAAGATAAGTTTTTCAGTCATACTCCGAAATTGCGTTAAATTTCTAACAGCCTATTTATAATTATATTTAGTGCAACTTTACTACAATACTAAAGACAAATTTCTGAAAAACGTGATAGAGTCAATACAATATATTTTTTTTACAGTAAACGTTTATAATATCTATACCGTGTCCTGTTGAAAGAGTTACGATTTAATCAAAATTCCGTCGTTTTATCGCATAGCATTCATATACAATCAAACAAAATAAACGCCTTGATATTTATTTGCTGTAGTTGCGAATGAAAATACATTAAATCAAATTTTTGCAGTAAGACTGTTAAATCAGACTAAGAAGTAGATAGAATGCTATAGACGCAGTGCTAACTCCATACACACTGCAATCGTTTTCTATACAACATTGACCTATGCTTATAAAATGAACGATATTATTTAGTCTTATCTAATATTATATAAACGTAATAGTAAAATTAAAAAAGCGATATACATGCGCTCTTTTTCGATTTAATTTACTCAAATGCCAATCTATGGAATGTCAGACACGCTGCAATGCAATTTCTCGAAGTTATTTTTATACTTTGTATGACCACAGGTGCTGACATTACTTTTAACTGTTCAGAATAAACTAGCCGTACAATACTAATTTACATTTTATATGTAGATATTTATTCAACGTCTGTAACGTTTGGATGCTTACACCAAACATATGCCTGAAGCGGGAGAACATTCCAAAGAACACGTATATTTTATAGTTCAGTTTATAACAAATTAAAAATCCAAAAGAAATGAAAGGATCAATGGAACAGACACAGAAATGATTGTCTAATAAAAATTAGCTAATTTCAAGGTGTAGCCATTTACTTCGTATTTCTGATCAATTACTCACTAGTAGCTATATGGTAAAACTAGAAAGTTAACCAGTATTTTTAAGGTAATAAGTAACAGTAATATTTCAAAGCCAGTATATAGAGTAATATATGTGATATGTATTATTCTTGAAAATTATACCTGCGTAAGCATCGAGAAGACCGCAGCCATACCGACTTGACCAGCTCCAACGACGGTTATCTTACTGCCAGTGTCTTCCTGCTTGGGCTGGAGCGTTTGAAACAGCTTCAGTATTGTCGCCATTTTGGCTAAAAATGTATTGAAGGGCTACAGACACACAGTTAACACATTGAAATAGTATGCTGCTAGAAGTAGAAGTAATTAAGGTAATTTAGCCGAATATTTTAAGTTTTATGTTCATCGTCTCTTGTTATCTTCAGACTTATATATCTCAAGTTTATCCAATATCATTATATTATATATTTCAAATGTAAAGCAAAATTGTATATATTACCAAACCATGATAATTTTTTCTCTAATAGTTTTATTCTTGATAAGATGGATTATGAATTTAGCATACTTTGTTTGAAGTTATTTTCAACACAACATTTTGGAATTCTTCAGCAAAATTAATATTTTAAGTTATGTATAAAGTTTCTAGAGTACATAGGGTTACCTGGAATTATAAGCAATACGTGTATTTTTGGTAAATGGTGCAACAAAATTTAAATAATATATTATGCATAATTTACCTGTTTTAAATTATTTAAATTGGGTTAATATATAATAATATAAATATATGTATGTTATAAAATAAAAACCTGTTCTCAAAATCCCCATAATAATGCTTCCTTATCAATAAAATGGTAATAATTAATTAACACTTTTCTAAAAAAATATATTTAGTCATGAAATAATATAATAACATTTCTATTTCACGGTTTAAATCTGAATATGTTTTGCTAGAATTTGAATTTTATTACTTATTGTGATTACCTTATCACAAAAAATCTAATCTTAAATCAAGCAAGCCTGTAAAAACATAAAAATATTCAAATAGAAATGTCTACATAGAAAATAACTCGGGAATAAAATAATGGACATTATAAAGTAAATTTAGAACTCAGCAACTATACAAGTAGTATTTAAAATTCAATTTTTATTTAAAAATTAACTTACACTTATACACAAACATTTTACTGACACTAGTTCTGAATAACATTTTTAACTCAAAGTAACATCTCGGTTAAGGATAAAATGGCAATTCGCAGCAATTAAGGATAATTATAGAGCATAAAATAATTGTTAATAAGCATAGAAGGAAAAATATAACTTACGATCATAATATTTTTGGCCATTTACTTGATTCGAAGGCATTTTAAACTATATATAGTTGTCAGCACTGAATTAAAACTGCATATGAACCACGTAACGAGAGTTTGATATAGATGTGTGACGATCGAATTGAACCCGGCAATTTTGTTTTAGGATTTGGCGGTGGGGGAAGTGATACAGCGTGAAGGCGTGCTTACGGTCACGATGACTGCTGACCAGCATGACCGTTTAGTTCTACATAACGTGACTTCACGTTTGTACTAAATGCCTTTAGAGAACATATAATATTTTTTTCACATTGGAACAATGGAAATATATCATAATAATTATTGAAACCGCTTCATATTTAAAAAATCGGAATTTTGTAAATTAACTCATATCGTGCAGCATCGCCAAGGGGATCTCCGCTTGTTTTTTTTTATATTAAAGCAAAAAAAATATCTCGAAAGTCTTTTTTCTGAGATCAAGATTCGTTAAAGTTTTATTCGCAGTATTAATTTTTCGAAATATGATGTTGACTGTACCTGATAAATTTCATAATATGATGTGTGCTAAAAATCTTACTAAAAGCAAGGTCGCCGCGTCCTTGCAATATTTAATCCGCTGAAGCAATTAAGTGAACATTTTTGTTACTATTCATAAAATTGTATAAATAAACCAAAGCATTACTAAACTGTATCAATTATCTATAGTACAACATTTCCGTTATACGACAATTTAGCTTTAAGGAGCTTTTTAATAATATCATAGGAAAAAGTGTGACAGCTCGCCTTTGCTAACATTTAAATCGATACAATACACAAATTTATTAATAAACCTGAACATATCTGAATTCACACTTCTCTTACTCATTCTTGAATTACAGTTTCATATTACAAGGACAACTGAAGGACGCAACACGTAAATTGCGCAACGAAGGGCAAAATGTTTTGTTAATTCTAGATTTTAAATATTTTTGTTATACTTATACTTTGTAAACGATTTAAATTTATTTATAATTAAGACAATATAGAAGACTAAAGTAGAGAGCGCAAAATTATGCGTTTTTTAGGTAGATGAATGATGTTTGATAAAAAATAATCGTCGAATTTATTCGGTTGGCTTTGCATGACTTGAAGAGATTAGTGCAAATGAATACACATTCAACAACAATACACTCTTACTTATAAAAATATATCTGTTAAATAATTAAAATTATTATACATAGACTTTTTCAAAACGTAATTGCTAGTTTTTTATAGCTCTTATTAACAGCGATCTGTCGGTTTATACAAATCAGAAATAAAATCGCTGTTGTATAGTACCTAGTCTATAAATACAATATAGAACTGATAGAAGAAAAACGGTTGGTTTGTCCTCAAGGTTATTATCAAGATCAGTAATCAAAATAACGTAATTATTTTTCTTATTAAACACCATAAGTGAAAATATACACATATCATATATATATTTTAGTTAAACAAATAGATTAGAAAATTTACCAAATCTATTGTAAGTAGATTAAAAAGATTCGATGTTATGATAAACAGTTTCATTACAATGTAGGAAATAATTATTGAATTTTAAAACCTGAACAATTTGCCTAACTATTGCAACATATGAGTAATCAAAGTTAAAAATTCATCATAGAGTTTCATAATGATTACTATTTACGACTACTGGCTAAATCAAAAAACTTTACCTTTTATTCGGGCACCGCACTAAAACCTAACACAAACAAAAACCACTGTTACGCTTAAAGTTCAATCGAAACTAACAATTTTCACAACTATTATTCGTTAACAGTAATGTTGCGAAAGAAGTTGCAACTATAAAAACGTACCGTAACTAACTACGTGCATACTTACAGGTAGAAAGTCTCGTGCGGCAGGTCACGTAGTGGTGGCGTCTGAAGATGTAGAGACACCAGCTGCGAACCGGCCGGCGTGTTTATTCAAGGTGACCTTCTACAATCCGTTTTAGAAGCCACGCCACCACGCATGCCCGAATAAATACTGCACTGTCCTCCAAAATCTACCTAAATTACGAATAAACTCGGTTGAATTTCCTACACACTCGACCAATTGATACAGGACGATTTACGAAATGGTTTATTCGTATGCAATGTAGATAGTTTCAAACACTTGACTGATATCAACTTTGATAAAATTTTAGCCATTGAATTTTTTATTACCCAAGCAATAATCAGACACGCCAAATTCAATATGGAAGCCAATGTTTATAGAGATAAGTTAAAATCCATTGTCCTATTAAGGATAATGCTATTCTACGAATGTGTCCTTTGTTCTCTAACTAGGTAGTTAGGTACCACATTTAAAATGTAATTTAAATACTAAAATTTCATGAGCACACTGTAATCGGGCACTACCTTTAAATGATTCAATAACTTCAATTTCCTAGTAATGTTTGCGATGATGTCACAAAATGGCTGTCCACTGAAGTAGGTTTTGTGCAACATTTGAGTAGGACTCGGCCATTGTTATATGTGACGAGGATTTCCCGAAGTTTATTTCAAAACATTACACAAAACTCATAACATATTGCATGTACGAGTATACTAAAACTTGATGATTTTTTAATCGTTATTCAGCAATGTACCTAGTAGGTGCAATACTCGTTTCCAACACGGCTAATTCGGCACTTTAAACTATAGTTATATCAAGGACATTGATTCGTAAAAATATACGTAATTTTTATTAACTCTTGGTGGCAGATAATGTACAACAGCTGGGGTTCGAAGTCATACACGACAATTAATGTTAATCCATGATGCCTGGCATTTACTTCATAATATATCAATAGGCGTCTTTATTGCGTTGCAGAAAGGTGTTTTTTAAATCATAGAAATCTTACTTTAGGGTTACTCAGGACTCTGTTACGTTACAATGAAGTAGTTAGACAGCTGAAATCGGTAAAACGGTTTAAGGGCGAGAGAACCGTATTTACTTACATCTCGCGTCGATAATTGATATTTATTTATATATATTGTTGTGGAGTACAATTTATTCTTCAAACTTATTTGCAGTTTCTCTGTTGACTATATTTGTATTGTATGATACATAACATTAATGGATTCCAATTGAAATGACTTCGAAAATAAATCACATTCATTCTTAATTTTATTATTTTTACTTTTCATCAAATACTGTTGGAATATTACATTTTAAATTGTATGGATTTTGTTCCAACTTTTAATATAAGATATAGTTGGGGATAGTTTTGTATTCTATCATACTATCTTAATATTGCTCATTAAAAAAAATCAATTATGACTCATATTGCTATTAATTATTTAGAAGTATAATTTAATTTATATAAACCATAGTTGGTTTTATTTTAGAGATGGAGAGAATGAGCTTCATCATATTATTGCTACAACAAATAGTTAAATATAATAAAGCCATGTTACAGCAGCAGTATCTGTAACTGTCTGGGCAACCTAATTTCATCTCAGAATGGAATAAAAATGTAATATTTTAACTTACAGACTATGAGACAATAGGAAATGTATATCCCAGAATCACTTAAGACAATAATATCTAAGACTAATAAATATATACTATTTAGTATCAACCGTATGTCTGAATTAATAGGAGCATCTGATGCTTTCAGACCGACATAGTTCATCATAGACATAGACATCTCTGATGTTATAATATGAAGGTTTTGCCAGCAAAACAGCAAATAGTATAATTGTTTATTATATAGTTTTATCTAGTTTAAATAATGAATTGTTTCAAAAGCTGTTTTGGCAATATTCAGCTTCAAATTTCAATACATAATAGAAATCGGGTTGGATGATATATCATATAATTATTTGTAAATATAAACAATACATAAAACATTTTTAGATAAAAAAACAGCTACCATATTAACAGCTGACATTTGACAGCTGACATTTCGCATTGTTGAAGGCGCAAGATTCAATACCATTAATATATTTTGCTTTGCAATTTTATTTACTATTTATAAAATATTGTTTTAAATTATGTGATATAGTTAAATCAGAAAGCCATGAATAGTCAAATATACATTAATAATAACTGGCACCAGTAGATGACGCTATTTATATATGCTTTTTACAAAAAAATATAACAGAGGGCGCCTTAAGTTAAAGTTGAAGTTGTATCTTTCTTCTTTTATTTACCAATTTTTCTTTGCTTTGGAACAGATTTAACAATATGTTATTGATATGATAGAAAAGAATAATTTTAGCTCGTTACTAATCAAAGCCATAAAACACAACTCTGCTCATCTCTTCAAAAAAAACGGTTCAATCACCCCCACTCACTTTATATAAAAAATTAAACGGTTTTGACGTACGAGACATACTTAGATAAACTTTTGGAATGAATACTTTGTTAACGTCATGGAAGATCAGTGGTTCACTTCGTTAAGGCCCTATCCTTACAAACGAATTTTAGGTATTTGATGGGGTGAAGCAGAGGAAGCGGTGGACGGGTAGGCCCGCCCGCCCGAATTAAACAGCCACTGTTACAAATTTCAAACCATGAATATAATGCTACAATACATCATCTGTTATATAAAAAAACATCTGCTTGGTTCTGGGTTTGATTTTTTTAATTCTCTTTATTTTCATTACTTCTTAGGGGCATGCCTCTTTTATGTCGCGAGTCTACAAGCTCAGGTAGTATTTGATACATATAAAACTCTACCACCTTTCGTTTCATCGTTGTCATCCAATATTTTTCGTCTTTCTTTATTTCTATGCCCCTTATTGGTTCCTTCTCACTCCCACTTTTTTCATTAATAAGCTGGCCTTGAACTTGGAAAAACCAATTGCTGTTTTTATTTATTGCAGTTTGATTTGTTTTCTTAAAGTGTTTGTTAATTTGTATTTTGTTTGTTTTGATGGCTTCAACCATTCCAACTTTACCGAAACCTACTGGACTTCCACTATTCTACAAATAGTCCATAGGGTTTCTATAACAATATTTTTTTATGGTGGCGCGCCGGCCCGTGATAACAATTAGTTATGTAATTTAATGTATAATTATGTATATTAATTAATGTATAATGTTAACATTTTTTTTCTGAAACGGATTACTTAACTTGCGATAAAATATATCGTGTAAATGTGAAAATCATGTTCTATATAAATTTTCGTCTTAAAATGAACTCAATGTGTCAACGATTGGCTATCTTTGGATATTTTTTATATCTAGCGATATTATTTAAATCGGTGTATCGATCCATCAAAATGGATACATAAACTAAGTACTCAACTCCACTATATTTTTTTCTATTCACCCTACTTCAAGGAATGATGAGGAATAATGGAATAAAACAATGTATTTTTTTTAAGTTTGGCGACCGGATCGGTCCGTAAAATAGAAATACAACACAGTAACAATGTGTTTATTGTAATAACTTTTTTTACAGATAGGTGCAGTGATACAGTATATAATGCTAGCACCATAAAAATAAATTATAAGGTACTTGTATCCTTGGCTGTGTTGCTCCACTAAATAACAATGCATTCGTGTGGAAATACCAAACCCCGTGATTGGTCTGTTGGACACGCTGAAATGATAAATTATTTATTAGTAATTATAAATCTTCTTTGGGGTATGGGGTTGACTAACTACAGATTCAGAGATCATGTTCCTTACTAGACAAAATCTTAGTGCAGTTGAACTATTAAGATGTCTTTGGTTTTAAACCCGATTTTTCGTCAAATAACAGAGGACCGCCTTGCTTAACATATCTCAAACATGATTTTAATCAAAGCACCATACTTTATGTATCTTGGGGCAAAAAAAGTGATAAAAACCATCTTTAACTGAATAAAGTCTACCTTAAGTCTTCTATAGTGTGCGTAGGTAATAAAGTATTACCTACGCACACTATAGAAGATTGCTTAATCCTACTTTATTTAAAAGACGTGGCGAGAAAATAAATCTGAACGAATACATTCCTTACCCAGGCTTTTACAATTAAACCTTAATTGAACTTTATAACGTATAAATATTAATTTCTTTATACAGAATCTGGGAAAAGATACAACTATTTTAATTATTACACAAATCTACTTAGATTATTAAGGCTGTTATGCAGATACGCGAAAAACGTGAATAAAAAGCTCAAATACTATACTATACTCTAATCTCCAAACGAAAAAAGAATTTTATTATTAGACTCGAGTTTCGGTTCGCGCATGCTTTAAAAACTCTGCAAGCCTGAATAAATTAAGATTTTCATACCTCTCTCACACCTTTGCCCGTAGAAGCCAGTACCTTCACACTTGCAAGTAAAGCCGGGGTCCAGTACAGTTTGTATGCAGATCCCCCGAACGCAAGGCATCCGAGCACATACATTTGAATTCCTTTCTGAGATTATGGAAATAAAGGTGTCAAAAGTCATAAAACAGTACCAAAAATCGAATAATATTGTGCAACGAATGACATTTCAGATAATAGTACCTGGATGGCCGAGCTTTGCTCGGTATTTTTTTTTATAAATTGTGATTTTGGATATTATATATAAGTACGAATTACATACTAATAAAATGATGAAATATGAACAATATAGATTATATATGCTGGAATAGCTTTAGTGTTGTTGTGTCGTTAAAGCAATTTAAAAAAAATAGAATTATTATTCGCCGATAGATGTCAGGAAGATTCATTTTTCAGTTTAAATTGGGACTACTCAAACACCACCTTTTTGTTATTTTCTATCATTTATTCCTAGCTAGATCGATTTATCGCCCCCGAAACCCCCCGTATACTAAATTTCATGAAAATCGTTGGAGCCGATCCCGAGATATATACAAGAATTGCTCGTTTAAAGATATAACTCTATAAGTTTAAAAAAATACAATTGGTAAAAAATCTCCTTATTTCGCCAGTATAATCCTATAATTAATTATACGTATAAAAATATAATCGTTGCCTAATAAATACGAAAATAATTTTAATCGCCTTATCTTATTTATCCAATTATTTGATGATTTAAATCAAAATTCTGTTTAGCTTCCGATTGAAGAGAATTTATTCAACTAACTTCCATCAGCAACTGTTTATTATCAACGAACAACTTCGAGTTCTAAATGTTCAATCCGTTTCTATACAACAGCCAATCAATGTACCTCTTTGGTCCCTAACAACGATTTAAATGGGTCAATTTTGATGACTATTTAGGCTAAATGGGTCAAAATGCAACATCCGGCAATTTTCACCTAACCGCAGATGCAGTACAGTGCAACAAGTGATTACAATATCAGATGTAATTTAGCAATTATAGCAATAGCTGCCAAAGGCCGGTATCTATTTTGGTTATATATTATTGTGTAGAATTAATTACGTACGTAAATTTCTGATGTGTTTGCTGTGGCCTATAATAATACAGGTTGTGTGCAAATATCTATTTAACGGTATTATTTTAGGTATATACGTCGCTATATATTTTTACATTTTTTAAATATAAAGGATATAAAGTTACTGAGAGAGGAAATTTATGTTCGAAAATTGAACATAACTTTTCCCTAAATTTACTATTGTTTTATTCGTTGTTGTTTATTGCGTTAAGCCGAAAAAAACTAAGTGGTAAAGTGACTTTGCCTGAAATGCCATTTAATTGAGAACCTATAGAGTTGAATAATTATTAACAGATTATTATTGAACAGACTAGCCTTAGTTTTAATTATAGGGTAATTTGATTAGCAAATAAAAATAAGGTCGTGATTCAAACGTCGAACCTCTTTCTTCAGATCACACGCTGTTTTTTTTATCTTGTTACAGGCCATTAAACAATAAAATAACAATAAAAAAGTTAATCCCAAAACTTAATTATAACCATGGAAGGTCCAGTTATATGGCTGTTATATGGATCCTAAAAATTTACTTTTAGCAGTAGCTACAATATAATGTAATATTTAGGAACCATGTTTGCATTGTGAAGCTTTGGTATGTCCACCATTTGAAATATCGCAACATATGTTACAAGCAAGTAATTATATGAGATTCACATGTACTTAGGGCCCGATTAAGACTTAGGCTAATTAGGGTGCAGCCTAGGATCTAGAGGGGTGTGCGCTGAAATAGCTTCTTCGCCAGCATTATCCCCGGAATATATCAACTAGACTATCCAAATTACACGAAGAAGCGCCGGTACTAAAAATCTGTCAAACTCGAAAAAAATCTAAGTAAAGAGACCAAAATAGAACTAATAAATGCCAATGATTCACGAGAAACCTTTGCAGTAGAGTGCGCCCATTTGCCGCAGATTTTAAAATCTAACACCGAGGTTGAGCACTATATTTCTGACAGAACCCCCAAAGTTTGTTGCAGTTAAAAATGTACATAGAAAGTGACAAACAAATAAATTACAAACTATTAAACTTGAAAAAAATAAAGGGGCGCATCCTGATAAATAGCCTAGAGCGGTCACAACCCTCGATTAGTCTCTGTGTCCACTGCAATAAATCAGTCATGAATGAGTGAAATCAGTCTATATTTATGTATTTTCCATGAATTGCAGGATAGAAGAAATTGTATCTTTCGTTTCATTCGGCATTCGAATTAAGAATTTAATTATTAATAGCGTTACCTCGTAGTGCAGTCAGACAAACACGTCGGTTTTTGTAAATGTACTCAGTTTTGCAACCATAGCCACAAATACAGGATGATCCGTAAATTTTGCAGCCATTTTGAGATTGGCCCGGCTCACAAGCATGTGTCCCTAAAACAAAAATTTACGTACTACAATAGATTAAAATACATATATACTTTAAAATATACGCTTTATGATCGTATAAGATAAATACGATATTAAAGCGAGATAAGCTATTCATTTCCTATATATCAGCATTTTAAATTTCTCTTATTAATTTTAATTATTTTTTTATTGTCTCTTATTTCTTCAAAGGTTCTATTCCAACGCGGGCAACAATAAATTTAATTAAAAATGTAAAGCTATCGTTTCGCTTTAAACAGGTCATACCTATCCGAAAAGCCAGGGATTTTTATTTTTTAAACTGTTTTTAATCAATTTTAGTAATTAATACTTATTATTGATTTGGTATTAACCGTACACTTATACTGCTGCGACAGCTCCAACATAAAACGCTGTTTCGAGAAACAAAAAGCAATATAAATACAAGCAACACAGATCTGACTCTTTGTTTTTTTGATAGAATGATAGAATTGATTGTTAATTTAGATTAAAAATAACATAGTTTTATGTTACCCAAAATCGCGGACAGCTGGTAGAAATAACAGAACGCAATATGAAATGTGAACAAATTCATTGACATAAAAGCATATCGGTATTTTAGGGTCAGTGGGTCGCTATCGAATTGTGTTACCCTAATGAGTTATGAATAGACAATAGAGACAAAGTAATTCAGCGTAAAAAGACTGATTACTTATAACTTGAAGTTTTCATATAACCCGGCATTTATATATTGACTATGCATATAAAATTTATTGTGTCTGTTTTTTGGAATTCGCATAAATTCTTTTCTTGTTTCAGTTGGTTAAGGTCGAAAGAGTAAGTATCATTCTATAATGATAACAAAAATCATTATAGAATATAATTTTTCTATATTTTAGTTTTCATGAACTTTAATTAACTATAAATACTAGAACAGTAATACCACTAGGTGACTAACAATTAACTGTTTTAAAATTGCAAAGCAAATTCGCTGATTGCATTTTAGTATTGTTTGTACTTACATTGCAAGTAGGCGATTAGGAGCAGAAGAAATGCTAGCCTCAAATGCATTGTATGTGCTGTTCAAACGGCTGCTGAGCTTCCACTGATATGCTACTTCCTCTGGTAGAGTGAACGCCCCTTCGTATCACCGATATCTATAGTAAACTACGACCTCCACATTTATTGCTTGCTCTATGCGGATAATGTAACCCTCTTTTATGATTATTTCGGTTGGATTCTTTTTCATATTTTTTATTTCTATTGTGACCGCTTTTACCTTTATCAGTTTTTTTCCTACATTTCCTTGCATAGTAAACGTTCATAGGATAATGGCTGCCTCATCGCTATTAAGAAGAATAAAAGTGAAAGAACTGTGACTCAAATGTAGCAAAAATTATATTATTACTAAATTTGTATAAGAGTTGTTTTAATCATGGTCCGCCTCTCTCAACTCAGGGTGAGCAATCGAGTCCCGACAGTGCACCAATCGACGCACATAATACTCACTCATACCGTAAAGGAAAATATAGTTAAGAGCCTAACATCGACTGTATATAGGCCATACAAAATTGATCAAAGAAAATGGGTACATAAATCTGAGGTCATGACCGAGGTACTTCTTTGAAAAAATAAACATATTTTATTTATTCTTGTACAGTTGCGAGTACGTAAGTACAATATGTTGCGAGCAATATTTTATATAAAAACGGATAAAATTTAAATCTCACTATGTCTTGGTGTTAGGACATAAATATTAAAAGCCAAGTCAGATTTACTTTAGCTACTTAACAAAAATACAACATAGTTCAAATAAATCTAATTCAATAAAATAAAATAATGTATTGTCAGGGCTTTGGGCTGGACGAAAGTCAGTTACTAAAAATATAACCAATTGTGTTATAACTCTTTGTGTTGTTTAGGGTATGTTTCACAATGTATGAATAAAGTACCAAAAAATAATTTATTGTAGCTATGCAACACATAAATTATTCGGAAGATAAAAGTTCCGAAGAAATTTCGCGCTACCTGACAGTCGTGAAACGCAACAATACTTTTTATCCTACCAATAAGTAATAAATAGCTTATTTGGAACGTCTAAATCAAATGTACATCAACTAGCACTTGACACGCGAGATCACCTGCTTATCTTCTTATCCGCTACATTATTGACAAAGCGGTCGTGATCGCAATGTAGTAGTAGTATAAGAAGGGGCAGATGTGATACGTTACATGACGTTTCGCCATCGTTGCCTATTAAATCAGCTTTCTGCAATCATTGCAACCTCCTACGGCTGAGTCGATCGGGTCAGTCCAACGCGAAGTTAACCTTCCGCGAAGTCTACTGCCTTCCACCTTCGTTAGACGACAAGGCGTTCAATGGACTGATCACTACGCCAATATATAGTAGTGTTGAAGACAGACGCTGCTTAATACTAATGAGTTCTTGAAGTATCAAGACATTTGTACGAAACTCGGTCGACTAAACCCCAAGCGTTCTAACCCTAAATATTCTTATCCCAATGGCCCGTCCACCACATTAAGCTTGTCTTATTAGCATAAAACACATTAATTACGCATCGAGAAATAATTTGTTCCATAATAATGCAACATAAATATTTTTTTCTCTTATCTACTGCGTCCACTGACTCTTTTCCGAATAACTTTATCGGATAACGCATTGTAGTAATGAGATTGTTCTTTAAACTTTAGGGTCAATGTCCTCAAATACCTAGTAGAACAATAGCGAGGTTATACGATACAGGATGGTTCAACACCTGCACCATCACCAACCCAGCAGCAACTTGAAAACTATAATATGAAACTGCTATAGAGTTCCCAACTTTAATTTTTGTATTTTACAAATATTCAACATGCATAATATTGAAAATAATCCAATGTTAAAATAACATTAGACTAAAAATTTGGTTGTTAACAAAAAAAATATTATATCGGGTTGAATGACATGAGATAGGACCGTTTGCATTATTTTTGTTTTAGCAATTACAAAATAGGTAATAATATTGATACGTATTCATCATAAGCAGGGTGGGTACCTTAAAAAATAACAATGTTATGACCTTAGGACCTACCATGAAGTCTTATTGCGAGCCTATTGAAAACCTACAACAGATGCATTGCTTTCAATATATGACGTCAAACCCGTTCTAGTTGTCACGTGACCTTAGCGTTAATGAGATTTCGTTCGTTCAATTCGTATGAAAATTCGTACCTGACCTCGCGAATGAAGCAAAATTTGACTGTTTCGCGTACAAACTATGACATTATTCTCTCATAGCATTCTAAAAAACGTTTATTTTTGTTCAATTTTTTGTATCGAAATGTCCAAATGTTAAGAACATATAAAATTTAATATTTTAATTAAAAGTTAATTTTTTATTACATGCATTGTTGCTTGTCATGACATCACCTAGTAAATATATTAATATACAATTACAAACTAAAAATATATCTAATAACTAACCTTAAAATTTAATTATTAAAAAATATTATTAAAAGGAGTCCCTTTAGGCAAGGTTCCGAAGATACTAGCAGCGTTCCCCCTTTGAATAGCTAGACTAATTCTTTGTGTGAGGTAGCTGCCAGCTCTTCGTTCTCCTGTGATGTCGACAAACCTTTTTGATAATTCCCTAAAAAGCTTTAATGCGCTAGGACCCCACGGACCAAGGGTCTCGACACCGAATGGGACAAAATCATATTCAGAGCCTAGACCCCTGTATTTGCAGACTTTAGCTTTTTCAGCCGCATCACAAGCCGCACCAGCTCTCTCGTTAGTTCCATGAAGATTGGAAGGGGCCAGTGTGTCTGAACAGGTGGCATCCCATACCAAAACCCGACCCATCTTCCATGGAATCAAACTCATACCGTCCGGTCTCTTGCCATCGTCTCTAGCAATTCCAGTCGGCTCAAGTAGATTAGGCACGTTGACGGTGGCAAGGGACCGATGTATGATATCGTTGAGTGCGGCATGTCTCGAGAAGCGGCCAGCACTTTTTTGACATGATAGTCCGTGATGTCCTAGTTTGTCGACATCACTGCCACAGGGACAAGTATGAGGAGCGCAGACCGGTACCCCAAGCCGCAGACAGGTTGCGATTCGGAGCGTGTCAGGTTCAAGAAATGTTCCTGTATTTGACGAAGGGTAAGCGTGAAGCCAATAACCGGCCTCATGCGTACCCACGGCCAAAAGCCTAGCACGTGCTGAACCTGTACTACGGCTCAAAAGATTGTCATAAGTCATTTTACTGTCTATGTCATCCCAGCTCCTCTGTGAATTTAGAGAAAATGGAAAATTTTGACCTGGGCATGCAATTAAGAAAGCGTTTCTAGCTTCTTCCAAGCCAGCAATCTCAAAGTTTGAAGGGGATGCCCTTAAAATTTGACTTATGAGATTTGCTGAACTATGGACAGAAGATAGGAAGGCTGGTAAAGCGACACTGGAAATTTTGCGAATCCCCAAACCACCATAACGGATTGGTAATGATGCTTGGGTCCACGATTGCTCGTTCGTGCTTCTGATAATTGTATTAAATATAGCATAATGAATTACACAGATAACCATTCTCTAGGAATAAATATAGATAAAAACTAAAACATTAACACCCCATCTGGTTCTTCATTTTAAAATATATATGAATTGTATATAAATAGTATTAATTGTAATTCAAAGATAATAAATATTATCTTCTATCTCTTATCATCTATGAATTCTATATATTATTCTCCTCTGCTGTTGTTTCTAAAATCATAGGTATTTTTAAATTTATAATAAGTATGTAAAAATTAAGCCATTTAAAAATATTCTATGAACTGTTATTATTTAGTCAGGATGACGCTATCAAGAAAAAGATGTCTTTGGGCTGAGTTCAATTAGGTATAAACATGTATTCCAAAATTCTTTCGTCCAGTCTTGCGATTCCAACGATTAAGGTTATGGCACGAAAAAATACTATTGAATTAACAACCTAAACTAATTAGCATCTCAACTGGATTATTTTAAGAAAGCTCTTAATAAGCCCCTTGATGTGTACTAAGAGTAGTGTGCAACTGTGGATTTTATCGATGTATGCTATCACATTGTGCATCGATGTAAGATATCTAACTACTTGCCTGTAGAGAAAATTAATATAAAAGTCTGGCCCTGATGAAATGCTCCCATCAATTACCGAGAGCACTAGAGACGGATAACAAGCTTGCAGAAGCTAATATGTATACCATTTCATAAACTAATGATTCATATTAAATTTAAAACGCCCAAGTTTAATCGCGAGATTTGTCAGGCAAAGGGTAAATTCGTAATATTTTTTACTGTTGGCTTTAAGCAAATGGTAAAATATAAAAATTAAAACAACAATAGACAAAATAAGAATCTTTATTAAAAAATATCACAAGTGTAATCGCTAATAGCGGGTATGATATTTTTAAACCTTAATCAAATAACTTACATCAAGCTGACACAGGTTTATCAGGTTTTTGATTAATCTCATCAAAAGGACTGAGGTCTCTAACAAAAGATAATGAAAAATATTAATAAATAATATATGGTAGCGCGAATTACCATCGGATTTACACCAGAACTTAGTTTCTGACTCAGAGTCGTTCATTAAAAGTATTCGCTGCCATGGAAACGAATTAGTTAACTAAACATTTGATTTAAATCTTTTATGCACAGTTTTTGATGTAAAATCTAATTAAATCCTATAGATAATTAAATGAACCACTCTGAGTATTACTAAATACAAATGTATTTCCATACCTATATTTATATTGGATATTTATAAAAACTAACAAGTGAGCAAATGCGACTTACATCACGTTAAAAATCTACGACGCAAATCCTTATTTCGATTCAGCGAACACTATTTTCCAGGAATAAGCATCTAAAGGTTGCATCGAAGAAAACTTATTATATGATAAGTTGAGTTTAATAAGAAAACTTATGCAAGAAGTTAATAAGATTCACGGGATATAACTCAGTTACTAAAATACTAATAAAGTCCTATTACAACAAGTGAAATTAATCCGATCTATATTTAAATAGACTTTGAGAAAAAGTAAGGGTAAATAGTAAAGCATATTTAAAATCTTCAATATTAACCAACACTTAACTGTCGTGATGGAGTATGATGTAGATTTCAAAGTAATTTTCCATGCAACTTGGCAAATAATAGGAATACATGAAAAATCGGTTTAACATCGCCCTCTAAACCGTCGCATAATAAAACTATTAAACAACGTTTACCAACCTCTAATACTTTATGATTGAATAACTTTCTAGAACCCTCTTTCATATTCCAAACTCCATCGTAATCGTTACAAGATGTAGACATTTACCTCCCTTACGATTCAGACGAACGAAGCTATACGTAGTATTTTTTTAAAAAGGTATAAATCGACGTCAACTAAAATGTCAGTAACGTCGACGCTTATGCTTTTTTTGTTCTCCATATGATTAAAAAATAATGAGTACATTTCACAAGTAACTCATAATCGTCTACTCGAAGCATAAATTAATTCCTCGTTGCACGTTCAGGAGTATCATTACACCTTACTTAATCTCTATGAGTCATGGCGAGATGAATTGGTTATGGACTCAGAAAAGTTGCTAAGGAAAGCTGAGGTTTGTTCAGACACCGGCTATACCAACTTTTTTTTTTCTATATGCGTAATTCACACTTGCTCAAACAGTGTAGGAAAGCATCGTAAGGAATGTGCTATAAGCAAAACTATAATCGGTCGTAACTAAACGTTAATAATGTCATGTAAGATGTCCTCAGATATTTTTCTACGTTCAACCCAAATATAAATTATAATCATAAGAATCAAAATGTATCATGTCGAAAATAGTATATTCATTATTCTATCTGCGAAGTTGTGTAAATATTTACGAACGGTGCCTCCTTGCCCTCTTGAAGCCAATTATCTTGTGAGAAGTTGTTGTCTTTTCTCTCAATGATATGAAACGTGTAGGCGTGCCGACTCTTATCCGAACTATTGTGTGCGCTCTTGTGGACCACATTACCATGCAGTAATATGCAGGTGCCTGTCAATAATAATATGACAGTTATATTAAGAAACTTTTTACTTTTTAAAACAAAAATGCGTTTCTCGCTCTTAAAGAATCTTTTAGTAAAGTTGTGGAAAATATTTAATATTAAAATTGTTGTTCTAACCTTTTTAATGTGTGTGTGATTATAATCTGACTTTTGACCTTGATAATTACCTTTACTGACAGGTACTGGCGTAAAACTGGATTGTGGGTATATTGGAGCTGGTCGGTCATATTCCAGGGTCCCATCTTCTGTTATCGTCATTCTCCTATGTACACCTGATTTGTGAGATCCCGGAGAAATCCAAAGACAACCATTTTGGATTGTCGCATCTTGTAAAGCAATCCAAAATCCAATAGGTGCAACAGGATCAGTGTGTAGATATGTAATGTCCTGATGAGGCTTCACTACAAGGATATTTTTTAACTAAATCGATTGTTTGCCAACAGAGTTTTCGTAAAATTAAATAGCAAGGCCGTCCCAAAATACTATAAAGCAGAAACAGATTTATATCATATATATTTGGCAGATATAAAATAGGTATTAAATTTTTTTTAGCTTTGCTTTCCCGTATATTTAAATGAATCCATTTATCTAAATAACACAAAAAAATACGTGAACTAAAGGGTCTTGAACAAATAAATTATCACATAATGTTACCTTCTCCACCGATCCCGGGATTTTTGTAAATGTACATGCTCTGTACGACAGCTGGTTCTATGAAGCCTAGTTGTCGACAAACGGCCTTGACCCGATCGCTGTATGTGTAACATCTGAAGATTGGATGCAGGAGGTGTAGACCGTGCCCGACCTAGAACACAACACAAATATTTTATGAACTCGTCGCTTAGGAGTTTCTCGAAATATTAGTAAAAGCTCGAGCTGAAAGAATTGAATAACAGGGAAATACGATATGAAAACATTCATTAATGGGGCAGCGATGGTATGATAATTTTATAACATAAATAAGTTTCATATTTTATATTATATAAATAGAACCAATTGCTCACGACAAAAAATATGCACAGAATTATGTTCGCCTACTGGAAAGGTCCTATCTGGTAGTAAACATTTTGTAATACTTTTAAATATTAATCAATTTTACAATACAATTTGTAATAAGTACAAATGAACAGATCGAATTAAACTTAATAAAATATCATACGAGTACCTTATTGAGGGCAATGCTAGGGTCCACTTTCAGTTCACCGTTCTCATCCAGAGCGTTTGTTTCAAAGAAAAATCTTATTTTATCACTGCTCTCTAGAAAATATTTATCCTTTGATGCCTGAAAAAAATCCAAAATAATATTATTTTAATATTTTTATTATTAATATTCGTAATGTCCGAATGCTCCCGGATCATACGTGCATAAATGAAAAATAAAAATAATAAGTAAAACTTCTCTATTAATATATTAATATAGATAGAGATAATATTATTAAGATTTCATTATTTAAACTTTCCAAAACGTTACATATTTAACTGATAATGGAAGAAAGCTTGAAGCTTTTATAGATAATAAATCGTTTTACCGTATAAAATCGATCATTGTGAAAATGCAAAGTTGTTGACTACTATGGTTAAGCCACTCCGATAATGAATCGGCCAGTGGTTTCATATAGATCGATTTTGTAAATACATAGTGATTAAGTGCAATAATGTTAAATGTTCTGAAATATTGAAAATGTGATGTCTTCGCTTCAAAGACTTAGCATTATTTAATATTTTTATAAAATATTCAATTTCTATTACCGTTATAAATTCTAATAAGATTTTCCGCAAAGTACGCGCTACAAGCGTATTAGGAACACTTAAAAATACTTTTAATTATAGTGAGGTAACCTACGCAAAATATATCAAAAGCAAAATTTATAAATAGATTTTATCAATGGTTTCCTAATATAAGGAATATTTTTGAGATATTCATAGGAAAATTTTATTACCCATAAGAATCTTCAATTGAACAGACCAAGCAAATAGCTAAGCTTTAAGCTAAGCTTTAAACTTTCAACAACCATTATTGTTTAGGTATTAAAGGTCACTTATAAATTTTCAGTATTGATAAATCGTTTGAAACACAAACTCCTCTGAAGCACTCGTAGGAAGTACTTACGGGATTGAACGAACTTGCTGAAAACACCGTTCTATGGGCACCATCTTGGATTTGTTTTGTAAGTTCAATGCCAGCTGCAACCAGCTCGTCGCATTCCGCTGGTCGTAGAAAATCCTCCAACACGGCAAACCCATCTCGCTCCAACTGAAAATTTACGACAACTATTTAAACATTATTCCAGTTCTGTTCTATAATTCATACAGGAGGATAACAATTTCTATTGTTCACCAGTTATTGATCTTACCTGAATAGATAGGTATTTCATAAATGTATTAATGGGACCTCATCGATACCCAATATATTGTAATTTGTACATTCATCACAGAGGCGCTATATTTTCTTTATATCATTACTTTTTAATATCTCGGTAGAAAGATTTTGTGGCATTGAGAAGTACATTGAGTGAGAATATTAATATGCATAATTGCGGTCGAAAGTTATTTTACACCTGACTTTTTTTGTAAATTGTGTATAAAATAAATACTAGAAAGTTCGTGTAGGTTATATACGTATATGTGCTCTTGCTCAAGAAACAAGCAAATTAAATTCATACTACAACCAAAATCTGATTATGATTACCTAATTATACTAAAATAAAATTGTTTAATTTTAATTGCTGCTCTTAGGTTAGGTTAGGTAGAAATAATAGACGATCCCTTGGGTAGAATGCCTGGCGAACCCCGAGGGCCCATCTTAAGGGCGTGTGATGGGCTGAGGTGGTTTTAGTGGGTAGGGTCTCGCTACCCCTCTGAATAGCAGAGGGTTTTGAGTGTAGATCCAGCCCCACAGTCCCCGCGTCAAGTTCGATTCTTGATGCGGGCCTGCATAAGTGCATTTCCACCTCATAATAAAAAAAAATAAAAAAAAGAACAAGAACGATAAAAACTCGTTTTTATTATTTTTTCTAGGATACGTGACATCGCAACAAGCACACCGTGTCATCATTATCGATTTGTTTTTTTTAGAAACGGTTTAGTTATCTTAGAGATAACTGTTAGAAACAAATTTAAAATATATTAGCTTTAAATGTCTACAATATTTTTTAAAACAGATAATGATCGGCTGTGACAAATACACTTAGGCCCAGGTTTGCATTGCCCGCTGTCAACACTCCCTCGTTCGGTGTAGGAAAGAAAGGCCAACATAGCAGGCGGCTTTGTTGCCCTTTCTTTTAAGGTTTAGGTAACCAACCTTCTAGCCTTCCAGTCTATTCAAATAATTAAATTATCACAAAGCACATACTACAATCAGAGACATTTAAGCTCCATTTTATTTTTTTTCGTTTTATACGAAAACTATGAGCTATATGGAACGAAATTAGATCTTAAATTGTATTTATAAACAATTATTGGTATTCTTAACAAATTCATACATCTGTTGACTGGACTACTACTATTCATTTACAAAAACTTTAAAGTATCACATTACTGGTCTATTTCATTAATTACCTATAGCAAGTATCCAGTTGCGTTCTAAATCGAATTATTGTTTTGCTAGGTATCTTACCAGTCGCTTCTGTATAAACAAAATTCATCACCTCTGAAATCCAAATGTAGTGAAAGCGGAACACTGTTTGTAATATACAAAACATGATTTTATACTTTTCTCGCGGGACGACCCCACCTAGAGTTTATTATTAATATTGCTATTTTTGAACTTCTAATTTATTTATATACAAATCACAACGCAGTGATTATAAAATAATCCTGTTAAAAACTCTGTTATATTATTCATAAGAGTCGTCGCACAGATGAAATTTCGAGCCACCTTGGTATGCAATTACATACATAATTGCAGAATTGTTATGTCTTTTAATGACTATAAAAAAACGGACGAATTAAGTTGTTTTTTTTATAGAACAGGCAGGAGGCTCACCTGATGTAAGTAAGTGATACCGCCACCCATGAACACTCTCGATGCTAGAGGGCTCGCGAGTGCGTTGCCGGCCTTTTAAGAATTGGTAATGTGTATACTATTATGTTAGAAATACCTTAACCTTCACGTACTTTTTACTTTTTTTAAATCAAAACCAAAAACACGTTTATTTTTCTTTGTTTTCATTACATGCAAGCTAGAAGTCATTTGAATTTAAAGTCAAGAACTCGCTTATAAGGGGACAGGGACGCTTTTATTGAAGAAGGATATTTTCTGGAGACATTAAGGATATTTATTATTTGATCATAGAATATTTTCATATTACATTACTAGAAAAATCCACGATTTAATCGTTTATTTATAACCAGTTAAAACAGTGTCACAATAACAGCTTGTTTTTGCAGAAGTTGCCTTTGGACTATGCTTTAATACGGTAACAGAGAAATAAAATCCCGCAGGACTTAGCAACTAACAAATTGTATTTCACTTGGGATTTGGCTCACCACTCAGCTATGCAAATGACAATCGATTCTTTTATTCGTTTAAAAACGTCACAGTTCTAGTCGTCGTCGTCATTAAATTTATCAAACGTGAAGGGATTAACTTTAATTGTTACAGGGAATTTACTTCATTAATATATTGCTTTCCTCTAAATAATGAATACTTATGTCCAGTAAGTGCAGTTATTACCTGTTTCCAGCTATACGTTCCATTAACTAGGAAGATACGGAATGTAGTTTGACTTTAATGACATTCTTATCAAAGTCATAAAAATAGACAATGATACTTTTTTAAATTGTATCGCATTCTTCTAGGCAAACGCAAGACTGCGTAGAGTCATAATATACTGACCTCAATTATGGAGGGCTTTAAACTTGGAAATTATTGTATTGTTATAATTCATTCCGGTTACAAATTTTAAATAGAATTATTTTACGGTTATTTTAACTACGTCCGTTTAGTTCGTACGTTATTGATTGAATGTAGTGCAATGTATATTTTATTTTAATACCTCGAATATTACAATCTTTACTGCTTGTCTCATGACGAGAGAATAGAGATCGATTGAAAGATGTACGATGTATATTATAGTGCTTTATTTTAATACAATGAGTATTACAAAAAAGTATAACATAGCTAAAATGATATGAATCATTTATTTATTTATCCTTTATCGCCTTATACAAAAACACATATACCAAAAATAATGAAAAAACAGTTACAAAAGATATAAGGCAAAGGACGGCCTTATCGCTTACAAGCGATTTCTTCCAGGCAAACCTAATGAGAGACAACAATAAAGAAACACCAACAGAGGGTAGAGTACAAAAAATGTAAAACAATTAACAAAAAAAAAACAAAAAAACTTAAAACAAACGTTAACCTATTAAGTGCGTGAGAAGATCCAGACGTCCATAAGGTTCTGGGGAGTAATTTGACTAAAAGTTATCAGCAAACATTTCTGCTATCATTGATGGCTCAACAACAAGTTCATCTGCCTCATTTTTAAAAACATTTAGTAATGTATAGTTCTATTATCGGAGGTCCAAAGTCATTACTAGATAAGCGTAACAGTTACTATCCTGGTAACGACGTTTATAAACATTCCATATTTATTTTCATTATATGTCTTCATATTTAACGATTACCTTATGGCAAAACTTTTGCTTATCTCTGTCACATTCACATTGAACGTGATGATATTTATGGCTAAGTTTTTAAGGATTAAGTTTCAAGATAGGAAAGTCTTTACAAAGTTCAAAGCAATTTTGCGCGGCAGATCTAGGGTGCCCTACTTAGACTACAGCTCCTTGTCTTGGACCGATACACACTCGGCGATGTGGTAAAGAGAATGGTAAATTACGAAATCGACAAAGACGGCTCCACTAATGGTAAGTAAACAAACTATGGGTTCTGTGATCGTCTTCAAAGAGTCTACTAGAATAGAATACGCATAATGAATACTTGGAACAAACGCAGGCTGCTATTTCCGCGAACTAGACTATTTAAAGTTAGTCATTCTTTTGTTGGGAAACGGGATACTTCTTTCATATTTAATAAATGCCAGAGGCTTTTTTATCTCTGCTATCTCTGCTAACAAATTTAAGCAATGCATAAAAGAAAAGCTGTGAAAATAAGTGTCGTTTGCCATTTTGTATGATGATTTGCCATTATGAAAGAGTACCGGGTGAGAGTTTTTTACGCCGGCCTTTTCTCTCTGTCTTCTTTGCTGACGAGTAGCGATGTGTACCGATTCAAATTTAATCACGTGGAATAAGTGATAGCTGTATCTTATTTTACATAATAAACATATTTTATTGTAAATTCAATGTTAGTAAGTAATGTGTAAATGCCTTATAACATGTTTAATAAGGATATACACCTGATAGTGTTTATGCCACTGTTACGATGATCCAAGTATTTAAATCTTAGTGCCTTTAAAGTAATTATGAAAATATTTGCTCTGTTCAAAACGTTTTTAGAATGCAAAGCACTGTATATTAATATAAAAGCTTTATAAAATACCATTTTTGAAAATCTAGTCACAAAAACCATTAAAACTAAGTATAGTTATGGAGACCTATTATCCATAGCAGTAGAAATCGCCTACGGATTTGGCGAGGCAGCCAGTTTTTGCAACCTGAAGTTTTGGCAGGCCATTCAAATGATGACCCGGCCTGCCCTTGGAAAAATTATTAAAATGTTAGACATATATGTAATTTAAAAAATTTTCAAAAAATAAATGTAAAAAATCTAAAATTGTGAGTCAGACATATGTGTGCCCATGGGCGGCGGTGTCACTAATCATTTGGTGAGCCACTATAAAGAGCCAAACAGGCGTTTGGCTCTTATTTCATAAAAAACAAATGATACAAATAATGTTTATGATCATGGATAATATGTTTTGACATAATATTAATGAGCAAAATGTATAAACCTTGTCCGTCATCTACGACTGTATTTTCTTAAATTTTACGTCAGCAAAATGATATAGCAACAAAGAAATTCACTTTATAGAAATGTAATCTAACAACGTGCCTTCTAAGATTTCATGAATACTTTAGACGCGTAATGCAAAAATGACGCGTTGTCCCAAACTTAGAAACTCGGATATCTATATATTATATTTAGATTGTGAATGGGGGTTAAATCTTTTATTATGATGTATGGAATAAATTGAGTACTTATAGATTTATAATAAATTAATTTACTTGTCAAGAGCAGATGCCGACTTGAATATTATTATTAATGAATATATTTGTTTCAAATTCTGGATACTTCTTTAATGTACATTTGCAAACGCGTTACAGATAAAGACGTGTTCAATCAGTACTCGTTTCGTATTGTAGATAAACGTATCGCATTTTAATAGGTAATCGATTAATATTGTTAGGTGAAGCTGCGTAGTTAACATTTTTATTTAAACATATAGGTAATAAAATAGAGGTAATTTATTAATATTTCGCAAAGAACTAACCTAAAAAAAACACTGCCATTTGCAACAAAGTCCTTACCTGATTACGAATTGTCTCGTGCATTTTAGAATTATCCAGACTAATGTGGAGATCACAGGTTCAGCTACTCACAAAGCGTGCGGATATCAAACTGAAGCGCGATGGAATGAATACTAGTGAGACCACATTCCTAAACATCGATAACACTTATGACGCTTACAAAGCTGTGTTCTTACGTGAATTTAAATGAGCAACGGGTTTTAGAATAGCCATGTATACCACGCATCGACTTATATTCGTGTTATGACGATATGCGCCCGCGCATCATGCTCAATGACGCAGCACACAGCGTGGTTTCGTTTTGGTATTAATTGGTAACATATCGATTACTTGCCACGAGCGAATTTAAATCTTAAACCGTGGGAGAAAACGTCACAATTTCATTGCAAAATTAAATTCTCAAATAAGGAACTGAGTAATCTCTACCAAAGAATAAATTGATAACACATGTTTAAGTTTATTTTCTTTCGCCTTGTGTTATCCTTAACTGCTCACATTGTAGAAAACTTGAAAATTTTATTTATTTAATTATTTATATAGTGATACTAGCTTCCCCGCGTAATTCGTTTCGCCTTAATGTTTTTTTTTAAGAACTAAAACAGAACTATTAGCCACATATCAACATATGGAACATTTTTCTATTGTTCTCTATGAAACCTGTTTGCTAGATTTTTCATTAAAAAAATTGTCTATCTATAAAATCCTTAGTGTACATGGAATAAATAAATAAATCGAAATCCATTTGGTCAGTAACTTTTGCGCTTAGCATATTTTGCGATTTACATTTGTGACAGTCTACCGTGCGTTGGAGTCACGTCTGAGCTAAATTAAAAAAAAATAGGTTTTACTGAACCTGAATCGAAACACTTTGCCGAAACCGCATTGAGTAAGTAACTGAGACTGAAAAAAAATCATTTTTTTCACAAAATCAATGGATATTGTGTTTCACATTCTAATCTCTGTCTAGATTCGGCGGTTGCGGCGGATGCTATCATTATCGTTCAGAATTATTTTATATTTCATCATTGAGATTACTACGTCCACGCCTAAATTCGTTAAACCAATTTTGTAAATAGTGGCACGAGATGGGGCTTCATTAAGAAATGATAATCGCACCCTTGTCTATTTTGTCCTATCATAGCTTTGTTGTTGAGTAAGCCGACAACGAAAGTCATAATAAATTATTAACCAAAAATTTACTCGCGTCAGGGTCATTTTCACGTGTAACACGAGTTTTAGAATTGCCGCCAATTCACAAAAAATAATTATATATAAAAACAATATAGTTCTAAAATTAAAATTAAAAAAAACTAGCCAGTTTCCAACATTTTCAGTGTTATCCACGTAGTAGGTACATATGAAATTGGCGTTTTGTCGTACTGGCCACTTTGACCTCATATATCTCCTCTTTCGTTAGGAATTCTAAATTTAATTTGTAATGAAAACCATTACTTATTTCATTCACCCATTTGTTTTACTTTGCGTCACTCTATTTTTAAAAATGGAAAACACAGAAACAAAAACGAGACGACGAACGTAGGTTCGTCTCTGAGGTCCTCGATCTCCCCATTTTTCCTGACACTCCTGACTTCCTTATCCCGTCTTTGTCGGAAACTTACCTTTACCCTTATTCATTTAATTATCAAAACCATCATAATATAGAATATTATCAGTGGACTCACCGGGCTGATTCAGCTCTTAAATTCTGTATTTGAATAAATTTTTATATCAATTTAAATCTAAGATTTCACAGCGTGGTTGGCAATAATCCTTAAGTATACTGAAGAAAAGCGTTGCCTAGTTCGTACCATACATGGGCGTATAATCTGTGATATCTAACTAATCAATAATTGTTTTGTTTGAGCTAGAACAAAAGCGTATTCATTTATCTGATTATAAATGATTAAAGTAACGCTTATGAGTGAAGATTTTAAGAAATATTCTTAATGGTTATGAAAAGAGGATATTTTAAGTTAGACAGAACTGGCGCTTCTTAAAAAATTGACAGTCAGTGTCGCAATGCAACTTTATTCTTATTGAAGCCTTTATCAAGTTGCTAAGATAAGAAGAAAATGATATTAAAAAAGTTTTAAATACTTTAACCTAGACTTTAACAAATAATAACAGATATATTCGACTGACTTGATGTTAAATGCTCCATTTCGTTAAGCTATCAAGATTATTATAAAACAATAAAACATGAACAAATATACATAATACAAAAAAAATCCATTCGAAAATAAAGAATAAATATTAATTTCAAGTCCAGCTGTCAACATTGATACGTCTGGCTTTGAGCACCCTATGGATTGGAAACGTAATTTTATACATGAAAAATGTTCTACAATTTGCAAAAATTTATATAGAATTCACTACGCCCACATACGGTTTGGAGAAATGTAAGAATTAGAATTTACCCACGTATCTCCAATACGTGGGTAAATTCTATACACTTAATCTTTTCAATCCATATTCAATAGAATGTATTAATCGTGTTAATCGATGCATGTATCGTCCAAATACGTGTTTTGCTCAGGTTTTTAATATTTATAGCTCTTTTATAAAACTTTTTTGTTAATAAATATGTAATCTAGTGGCTATACAATAATGGTCTTAGATTGAATATTATTTACAACATTCATAGAGCGGGATTTAGAATTGAACACCTCAGAGTTAGGACCTGCTTAATCACTGAAGTTTGCTTTTATATTATATATATTACTGTATTATTATAAGGCGGATTTTTCTTAGTTTTAGTTGAAAGAGATAGATTTACTTTATCAAGTTTCTATATAATTTATATTCTTAGAATTACATATTACAAATGGTATCAGTAAGTGGCGCTTCAGTCATGCAATCCTATATTTCCGCCGGACCCGAATAGGTTCTTGCTTAAACAAACAACTCTCCGTATAATATTTTCTCACGCACTTGTAGGTATACTCATTGTTTATGTCCTGAATTGTCCTACTTGTCTTGGCTCCTTTTCACGAATAAACCTTTTATTTGGTTTGTAACACACACATATTGTTTAAATGTATTACGTCTTATTAATAATTTTTAGAATAATTATAATATGAGTTTTTATAATATTCATACAATTATATAATTTTGGTATGAAAATGTTCAGGAATTTCAACATTAATGGTAGATTTAGGTTGTAGGATTTAGAGTTAATTTTTTACTGGTTGTGTGATATGTTTATATTATAGGTGTGCAAAACTTTCATCACTTTACTATAAATTACCAGTCGGAATAGAATATTTACAAAAAATCCCTGCTAAAAATCACACACTGTGCGGTCAAATTAGACCAAAAAATAAGAGTGAAGCTACAAAAAATTCCACCAAGCCGAAAATCAGTGAGATTGTTTAAAATACAATGAAAAATAAAATTTGAAAGAAAAGAAAAGAAATAAAAAATTCTAGGTGTAAGGTCAGCAAAATGACTTTTTCGCGATTTTCAGCAAAACGGTAAATTTTATCATAAAAATACTATCGACAAAAACTGTAGAGCATAAAATTATCTACAAAAAATGTATTTGTACATTTTTTTCTACGAGCCATCGTCTTTGAGATATATCGATTCAAAAAAGTTGTAAAAATGTAAATGTTATTTTCAAATGTAACCTTGAAATATTATTTATCATTGTATTTTAAACAATCTCACCGATTTTCAGCTTGGTGGGGATTTAATTGAAATGAAATATTAGATTTAAAAAAATATTGTCTTCCAATCTGTTCGCACAGCAACGTTAAATTACATTTAATTATTGTAACTCCATATTTTAACATGAAGAAAAAGGATTATTTGTATACAATGATTGATCGAACATTGTTATGAAAAAAATTGAAATTTTGTTATAAGATTTTGATCGCCACACAGACAAAGAAGTTCTTTATACGCGAATATGCGTTTTCTCCTCAAAAGCGGGTGCCACCCTGTCAGCCATCATCCCCTAACCCCGCCTCCTGGGTAGAACACCTCATTGCCCGGAACGAGCTTCATTTCAGTTCCATCGTTCATCGGAAGCGGTCGTTAGGAAAATACTAACATAGACCTCACCGCGTAAAAGTTGATATCCCGCGGCGGATCGCACTTAGCGTGATGCCTTTTAAATTTTTATTTGAGTGATAATTATTTGAATTATTTCAAAATGTCACTAACGGTTTATTTAAAGCGTTTTAAAATCCTTAAATCCAAAGCTGAGAGGTTTATAACATTGGAGTTCAGAGGTGAGATGATTTTGATGTTTTAATTATGTTTGTATGTATATTTTTTCTATATTTTGATAAAAACATCACTGTTGTTTGTTCGGCACAAAAGGCTACTGCGATTACTTATTATTTTGGCAATTGGCATGTGTATGGCGAAGTTTTTTGGTTTTTATCCACTCCTGTGCTTGCAAGTTCGTAAGTATCCACTTTGGTTTCGAAATTTGGTTTGTAACAGGTGGTATGAATTGACGATTTCAATTTAACAAAGAACATACCGAGATGAAATCTACCAACCCAATTGACGAAAAGATAGACATCTCTCATTGTTGAATGATATCAACTGTTGAAGGTGAAATATATATTTTTTTTTAATTTCCACTGTCAAGCGGAGAAATTTAATATAAAAAAATAATTAAACTTGAAAAGTTGAAAATAAAATAAGAATACATAAATAGGCTACGCTTTTAAAAGAAGCAATATAAATGATAGAGCACAATAATTATACTTTGAAATAGATTAAGTAAAATTTTGTATAGCTTTACTGTGTCAAAAACTGGCATCTATTTTGATGACTACAAATTTTCGAATTTATATTCTGCTGAATAGAAATCCTTGTTATGGAAATTTCAGAGATAAACAAAATGTATGAACAGCTTTTCAAATGCATACAAATTTATGTAGACATCGCACTTAATCTGTTTTTCGTATTTTACCAATATGGCTTTGCGTTACGGATTTTATAATTCGGACCGGGTACAATACTGTTTTAAAAGTATGAAAATTGGATCACAGACGTCTACACACAGACATCTACTATATATAATTTTTAAATATTTATAGAATTTATTATCAAAATGGTACTTTTTATATTCGAAGTCAATAAATCACCGATTTCAAAAATTCACCCAAATGCAATAACGAAATATAAAATACACTAACCACCTCAAGCCAAGTGGTCACTATGGGGCTCAGCTACCACTACCCTCCTCATTCGGATTCTTAACAAATTCAATAAATTTTAAGAGATCTCACCCACCAAATCATATCTCTCCCGCAACCGAAAATTCCAAGTATTTATTTGAACATTAAACGCGAGATCACAATCATCAAACGAAAACCTCTTAGAATTTAAATAAAGTATTGCTTCCATAAAGTATAACATTATTGTCTTGTCAGAAATAAGAAGAGAAAGATATAACATTGAAGAGGATAATACCTAAAAATATACTTTGTTAGTTCGGTGAAAGAAAGGGACGTAGAGTTTCTTTTGAAGAAAAGATTGAAATAAACCATTAAGAGTTATATCATTTTATTGTATGATGAGTCTACATTTTAAATTTAAGAATAAGAAGATTTTAGTAAGCAAAATAAAAGATATTGATGAATGCAACGTAAACATGCATTATTACGCCCAAATTAAGACGTCACTAACGGAAATCGGATATAAATAATCGAAAAGATTATATTATCTCAAATTATATAAAGGATCTGATATCCAAAAGAAACAAGTTAACACGTAAATAACATTTAAGCAGCGAAGAAAAGAAGGAACGAACATATCTCTGTAATAATATCCATAAAAAGATGAAACAGAAGAAAAATACATCGATTACAAGTACAAGATAAATTTTTAACAGAAATAATAAGTCTAAAAAAGGTTTGAGATCACTCCACAGAACCAAACAATGGATACCTTGAATAAAAACCAGTTCAACATCGACAACATATATATACTTTAGATCCAAAATAATTGAGGTAGCTACTAAATTCTACAAACAGTTATATGATTCTAAACATATTATAAAAAATACAGAAAATTTCAAAATCCATCGCAACAGTGTATCGACTGAAAGATTTACAATTTATGAAGTTATTAAAGGTATGGAAAAATTGAAAAAGACAAAAGCTGGCATAACAAATCAATCTAAAAAAGTTGTAAGATTATTGTTAGCAGTCCCCATAACAGAGATTTTTAATATGATTATGGATTAACGAAAAATACCCGGAGAATGATTAGACATAATTTTACTGTATAAAAGGTATTAAGATAAGCTTCCAACCAAATATATTATACACTTTTTCTTTTTCAAAAAATTGAAAATTGTTCGGGTCCTAGTGAAAACATAAATGATTTGGAATTGTGTAACTTTAGTGTACTTATACTTATTTTATTAATTATCACCGATTAAAACGTTTGTATGACGATTTTTTTATTTAAAATTATATCCGACGTTTCAACTGACAGTACATCGGCCAAATAATTTTTGGCAAGTTCAACGTTTTCAACTTCTACGATAGTACTGATTATTAAAGCTTAAGTTTTAAAGGATTTAACTATAGCAATAATTTTCCATTATGTCGTAATTTCCGTCTTGAAACTTCCTTCGTGGTAAAGGCAAAAATCCGGTGTGAAATAATTTATATGGAGATAATATGCTCTGGAATGTGTTCATTTTTCTAATATTCTTTAATATCATGTTTATAATATTCTTGCAGGCTTCCGTAACAAATTGCTTCTAAGTAATTTTTTTCTAAATTATATTCATACTAGTGTCGAGGTAACATATCCGTTATACTCATGAATTTCATGTCATTAGATTCCTGGAAAAGCCAACCCTTCCAAGCCCACTCCGACTATCAAGTCGGAATTTGTTTTATAATAGTATGTTCATATCAGATAAAAGGGTTTTAAAAATTTTTATGAATAGAAATTCTATATTTTCTTTTATCTTATTTAATCTTTTAATTTACTGTAAACGTATTCTAATAATGCTTGGAGTATTACTTTCTTGTAATACATACTATTAATTTAAAACATCCTATATTTAGCATAATATGTCTTTGGTGTATTCGATATTCCGTAAGTAGTTAATTTAGGCGTGTTTAACTGACGACTTTTTAGTAGCTAAAAACAAGGTGTTTTTCTTACGTCACGGAGGCTGTTTACCAAACTTTTGATTCCATACCTTTGGTCTGCTTGGCAGCTTTAAATGTGTATAGGTATATATAATAAATCGGCTTGGTTCAAACACTTGTGAACAGCTGGACCGATTTGCATGGTTTTTGAAAATAAACGATTAAAAAATAATAATTGGGGGTTGTAACTATCAAACATTTCATGTTTATCCCGTCAATACGGTAAAACAAATCAAATTAAAGATCGTATTGAAATAACGTACTAATGTTGGCTAATAGCGTGTTTTTTATATTTTTAAATGTAGATAATTATCAGTAAAGAAAAAGGATTAAGATATATATTTGTTGTTAAATATTTATGCGTGCGATTCGACGCTTTTATTGTTTTTCTTTAAAAGCCAATGAATTAATAAGTATTCTGTATTAATTTTATAAAATAATTAATTGGTGTCAGCTAATCTGTAAATTATTTATTGACTGTTAGACGGTGCAAAGTTCGCCGGGTCAGCCGGTACTGTATAAAGCTTTTTTTCACACATCGTCTTTTATTTCGTAAAGTTCAGGGTCTGAAGATTCTAAAAAACCAACACCTGGATGGTCGAACAAACTTTAATTAGGAATAATAGTTATTTTGGCCCAATTCATAAACCAAATTCTGTTGCCGTGGAGATATCAATCTCCACCCCTCATCTCGTGGGCAGCATGTTTACCCTCAAAATCAGAAATTTGCTGAGAGCATAAAGCGTTTGATTTAGTATTTAAAAGCATTTTACTTGGACAAATAATTGCCGTCGTGGAATCCGATATTTCTTTGGCAATTTGAGCTATTTCTCTAATTCAAATCCTTTAGCCGCCCAAATCAAGGGCATCGTTCGGCTCAGCTCACCGCTCATCCCGTACATAAGATATTTAATAGAAGAAAACGTTTGACTATGTTTTCAAAAGCATTTCAATAAGGACCTTTAATTTTTCTTTTTTTCCTAGTTCATAGATGGTGCAGTGCAATAGACAGTTATAATATAACTATAATATTAAGGAATATATATATTCAATACAACGATTCATCAACGGTCTGAAAGAAAAGGGGGAAAAGAAGTATTAATTGGTAAAGTTTCTTTGAGTCCGTTAACTCTACATTTGCAGTTTAATCTTAATCACAAAGGTAATATTCTCGAAGATAGATCTAAGGAAAACTGTTTTCATGAAAGTAATTTCTTAAAATATTTTTTTGTTCTAACTTTGCCGATCTACAAGATGGAAGTTATAAAATTGTAATTTGTAAAACCTTTGATGTTGGTTATCGAGATGCACAACTCCGTAAGGTTTTTGGCTCAATCTTTATAATTAGCTTAGGGTATAAGTACACGTTGATATACACTATTTGGTTTAGGTTCGTTGAGAGTGTCAACTAAGTATTTGTTTAAAGAGTCTTTCGGCGTCCCGAGTAAAAATGCTTGTGGCGGTATGGTTTGACTTGACTCAAAATTCTGTACAAATTTTATAATAAAAGTAAACTTTAACATACATTGTTGTATGCTCAGAAAATAACACTACAGCCATTGATATCCTTTATCTATTTTCATGATAATTTTCCTTTGTAGGCAAGTAGTTGTCAGTTATCAATCCCTCTCATACGCTATATTTTTTTAAGACGACTCCTATACCTAATAGGCCAATACCGCTCTGGCCAATACGCGATCTAACAATTACCTACAAATATTTATATTATATATTTATATATAAGCGTTTTGAAATGACAGATAGAGTCTAAATTGTTAAAATAAAACTGCACATAAATAGACTATACCTATAAATTTTGTATGTCCACACATATTTAATATTATATTATCCGGGATTTATCAACGCAATCGTTTGCCTAATTCATTATGCACAGTATCGAAACACTATTAGCGAAAACCAAACAGTTGAGGGAGATAAATCGGAAACCGAGCCCGCATTTGCTTATTAAAATTCATTTTATGCAGAGAGAATCCTTGAGTCTTGTGATGAACCAAATTATTCTGTTGAAATCGTATGAGACCAATATGTTTATATAAAATAGATAATATTTTTTTTGCAATAAAACGGGGACGCCTATTAAGGCGTAACATATAAGAAAGCTTTTAAAAACTGTTAAGTTGGAATAACAGGACAGGGTTTATAACTTTTGTACTTATGCTTTAGAGAATTAAAAACTAAATGCTATGACTAAGTAGATGTCGTTTTAATAAATCATTATAAATTACAACAGTAAGGCTACGGCGACCCTAGATTACTGTAGAACAAAACTAAATACTACTAGGTATATATACTATGATTTTATTGCATATTTTATATATATATGTATTAAATTAACATCAGCAAATTAACACGCTATAAAACTGTTATTTCCAATAAAAATTTTTTTCTTAGTCAGTATATATGGCAAGACTTGGCATTATAATAGCTATTTAATTGCTCGTATAGTAGAAATTATACGTAATTTTAGCATGAACGCTAGCTATAAATGGAAGTTTGCTGAGAAATATTATATATTAATTGTACTAATGAAATAACACACTTCAATTTTATGCATGAAATTATTACATATTCCCACTAATACAAATATGGTCTTAATTAATTACGTACTTTCAGTATTATAAATGATAATATCATTGAATTTTTGTCTTTTTTTAAATAAACGATAAAAATTCAATATATTCGAGGCAGAATACGAAATTCCACCCGTATCACCTTGACGTCCGCCGTTCAACAACTGAGTGTTTTTCTAGGCAGTTCTTGCCGCGCACCACCACTTTGTGGAACCAGCTGGCCACTGAAGTATTTCCGTACGAATTCGACTTAGGGTCCTTCAAGAAAAGAGCGTACCAATTCTTAAAAGGCCGGCAACGCAGTCGCGAGCCCTCTGGCATTGAGAGTGTCCATGGGCGGCGGTATCACTTAACATCAGGCCTCCTGCCCGTTTGCCCTCTGTTCTATAAAAAAAATAAACAGTCTTAGAATCATTTCTCTTCGTAGGCAACGTAGGTGACCAGCCATTAGGTCTTACGTCCTCCTTGTGTATATATATAGATATATATATATACACATACATATATACATAAGAGTGTATAGTTATGATAATGAAGTAATCATTTTTCTATGCGAATGTGAAAATATGTAGTCATAACATGGTACTTAATTCGGACAGGATTTTATCCTACCTCTGTTCTTTGTAGCTTATTCAAATTCGGTGAACGAATAATTGCCAAGTTAAGGTTGCCGAGTAGCTAAGCTGAGCGCTCATTTAACACCCTTCTTTATTATTTATATGGCCTTCCCCCGTCATTTGGCCAAATATTTTATAAAATGGCCGATTTAGAAACAGGCCTGGTTCATAAATTATACATAATTCTTTATTCACCGTTACATGCGAACTCTAACATTTTCTGGTGAAGCGTAATGGCGGCACAGATTAGTTCTTATTCCGGACGTATTTAGATATATCGCCAGTTATAGATAGTACTTTCATTAAAAACATTATCTCAGTCCAACCATTTATTATGTTGTCAATTCTACGAACGGGCTAAGATGTACGCACGCCTTGAATAATAGTTAAAGTCCAAAGCTTTTGTTCTTTGAAAGCTTGACATGAAGAGCCTAGACATATATTCAGCGCCATTTTCTTTGAAAAATACGTAGCTATTTACTTTACTCAAAGTTACTCGAGAAGTCTTACTTCAAACAAGCGTATAATTAAGGTAATATTCTAAATAGAAGGATGTAAAGAGTACATGTCAGTGGTGTTACTTCTCCGGGTGTCAATCGAATAGAATATCTTCTCTTATTTGTGCACGGAGTTCATGAGATGGTATTCTTTGCTGACGACACTTCACTTATATTTAAAATGAATAGGAAATCGTACCATCGGACGATATAAACAATTCTATCTCTAGTATAGTTAACTGGTTTAATGTAAACAACTTACTGATTAAAGATAATAAAATAAATGTAAAACTACTAGAGTAACGCAAGACTCTTTCGAATAGGCAGAGCTCTGCAACATGTGCAGTAAATAAAATGCGACGGTTTACTCATCAGGACATGATTAGTTACTTTCAAAGCGTTATGTACGGTATTCTACTGTGGGGTGCTGCAGAGGTTCAATCTATGTATTGAGCTTTCTGCAGGCTATTCTAGGAAGTCGGTACCGAATAAGTTTTAAGAATTCAATGAATATTATGACAGTATCTGGATCAGCATATTCTTTTAGCATTGAAGTTTGTACAAAAAAGAAACGAATTTCAAACCAATGGTGACTTTCACCACTATAATACTCGAAACAGAACTGATTTAAGCGTACTTACGACCAACCAGGCTGCAAAAGATAAACCACTTACTACCTTATATGGAAATTGTATTATTTTTTACAACAAACTCCCAAGCGAAATTAGAAAATTCTCACTTCACAACTCAAAGTTCTCTCATTATTTTTTATGTAAATAAAAATATATAAAAAACAAGATTATTTAAATGATCCTTGTAATATAATAATCCTTGGGATTGATTTGCTCCACTTCAGACAATTTATACGACTCAAAAATTAGCGATTAAAGAGTGTCGGAGAGTTTCTTGTGAGTTCTCGCTCGCTCTACGCACTTGACTTGCGAGCAAATAGTAAATATGTAAATTTAGAATAAATTTAACATCTTTTCTGTTGGCGTTCGTAAGTGTACTTGTTTACCTATAGGAATAAAGCTTTGTGAGTTTGGAATTATATATATTTGAAGTTTTGAGTACCTACTTCATAGTACATACATCAAAAAAATCAAGGAATCGATAAGAGAGAATTTTGTTTAACTGGTAAGCGGTTTATATGTAACTTTTTGTAAGTATTTCTTGAAATATCTATAACGCCGGTGTCGTAATCTTTGGATCGCTCGGGATAATAAATTGGTCACCACGAACCCAATATACATAACCAGGGCCTACAAGCTACCGGTTACATACCCCGGTCGTGCACCAATCAATGTTTCTTACGATCTGTAAGAAAATAATGTGAATTCTATAAAATTATCTTCGCTTTGAAAAGGGCACGTAATTTCTTTATATCAGTTTCCAGGTCACGATTCTAAACTTATCGACACTGTTAGCATGCATATAAGGATAGTGACAGTTCACCGCTGTTCGCAGATACATTACTCAAAGTCGTGTTCTCAACAAAAAGACCTACATCATAACATACTCGTAATTTTTCTACCAAATTTGACAGACTTTATATATAGTACTGGGTATCATTAGAAATTATACATATGTACTCTAGACTTTGAAAGCAATAATAAGAAGTTAACATAATAAATTTAGTTTCGTACAGATACATTTAGAAACCTCAATTTGCAGTGAAGTAAACACAATTAGAAACTTATTTCCTTTTTCTCATGAAATCGGTCCCGGAAAGTCAACTGGGACGTAAATTCCCATTTATCCTTCAATTTGATAAAGCAATTGCAAACTATTCGGCATTGAATTCACAAAGTAGGTCAAATGTATGTTATTATGCAATTCACTATTACTCGATTATTTTTTTATGAAAAAGAGGAAATCGGAAAAAAATTAACAAACAAATGATTCATTACCTGTAAAAGGTTATCCAATGTGCCATCTTCATATAAACAGCGTCAGTTCCAAGTTGCTTCATAGCTGTGGCAGTTTCATCTTCAGACGTCAAGGCAGAATACAAAATACTATCCATATCACCCCGATGTCCGACTGAAGTATTTCCGAACCAAAATTCAAATTCCAAAATCAATTATTCATGTAGGTAACAAAATGTACACTTATGAACGTCAAAACAGAAATATACATTGAATGCTTCTAATGTTTCATTTACTGCCAGTTCTCAAATCCAGGTCGAGAACGAAAGATCCTTTTAAGACGCTTATTTTAATGTGTGATACTATCTTAAATAAAGTTACGAGTTAGCGAGCGAGATAAGAACTATATATAAACTAGTTTTCCCAGGGCAGGTGCCGGTAACAAATTTCCTTACTGCAGAATGATTCGCGAATGGTAGTTTAAAACATGACCCTTATACCTCTGAGTGACCACGAAAATCAGCGCGACTTGACTCAATTTGACAGCAAGGGCCCGTAAAGACCCCAGAGCAATGATAATAACATGCTAAATATTGTATCACCTTAAAATTTTGTACCATATTCTGGCAATAAATATTATTACTATTATTACTATACGTTTTCCTCTTTTATTTAAACATATATTTGATAATAATATAAATGTCTTTGGTTACAGGTGATAAGAAAACCTCTGCTACAATATTAGATCAAGAAGAACTGATCACCGTAAATCAGGTAATAATGGCGAATTAAAACCATACAGACCAAAAAATTCACTGACTCTCTTGGACATATGTGTTGAACAGCTTCATTCAGATAATAGTTGTTATATATATAAATGTAATACATCAAAATGTCCAAACTGGAATTTTATTGAAAACGGCAACAAAATTTTCGATGCGTAGATAGAATTCTAACATCACAAATCTAAACCTAACACAAGCTGACAGTCTTGTTTAACATTGTAAATTTATGTGACAGGATTTTTGATACTGAAATAAAAAAAATGTAACAAAACCATTTTAAGATAAGTGATTTTGTACACTTTCATTGGTCATACATTTGAAAATAATTTAAGTCGAGATTATTCAACTGAAACGCCCTTCTAAGACAGATCCATTATAGAATCATTTGCCATCATATTCTGAACCCATTAATCCTGCATTGGCAGTAATCATTCAATTTATTTATCAATCTAATACACACGCCGTCGACTTTTTCGGTCTAAGGCAAGCCGGATTCCTCCGTTCGTGGGAATGTTAACCATTGGCACAAAGAGTCAATTTTATTTAATGAAAAAACTAATTATTATACAATTTGTATGTGGATCGATATTTATTTGTCTGAGTGAATCTGAACTAAATTTTTGTGAATCTAAATGAATAAATTCTTCGAATGGATCAATATGTGATAACTTTACAGACTTTCGTATGGCACATCACGACGCCAATCGACAAAGGAGAACTCCTCACCATCAGTCTTCTGGAAAAACAGCGCTTTGTCGCTTCACGTGTGGTGGGGAAGTACCGGCTCGGACTTCAGGTGGTGGTCGAAGATGGGATGATCCCCATCACTGATTCTCTCGTAGACGACGACAATCAAGCCGTACCTGTGAGTAATTTTATTATTGAGAAATTCAATACCAGAATACAATACTTATATGTATCAGATCAATACTTTTTTATACAAAGGTACATATCTCAATATAGTAAGCGTATGGAGTGTGCTCAATACAAACAATTATAATTTTACGGTGGTAAGGACAGAAGATTGGGGAGCTTTAGGAATTTAAAAATTATAAACATAATTTATACTCCCCATTTGTTCTTCACCTCCAGTGGGTTTTAAAAACGAGACTGAGGTATCAATTTTCTCATATGCTTAGTTTAAGTCATTGAAATACAATTTGTAATTTGTAAAGAAATACTGCTGCCAAAGATTAAGATATTTGCGCTTACTACCCCTAAGAAGTTTGTGCAGGCTATAATTTAAGGCAGCGAATAATTAAATCCACATGAATAAAGAAATATCATCGAAATATGTTCTTTGTCCCATTACAGAATCTTCATTCCATAGGAATAGGAGAAATGTATAGACATTTCTCGCTAATTAAGAAAGTTATTGAAATTATCGAATTAGGAAAATTTTTATTTACATTAAATCCACTATTCTGAAGAAACTACCTTTTCCAAGTTGTGAAAGCTTATGTAGGACGAAATTAAGCACTATTTTAATTTAGTCTTAAGTATAAAGTAACTCTAAAGCTATGTTTCCTGAGGTCTTGACCTATATAAGCGCAATTAAAGAAGTTCCTCATTTAAAGAAAGCACTCACACTAAAATGTCTTTCAACGTTCATAGTAATGATGATTTATGTATAATAGTAACATTGAAGACATTACATTTCAGAATAAATTACGTAAGACATTTTTTGAGGATATTACTTTTTGTAGTGTTATAATAACCCTATAAACAAGAACAATTTTAGTAACAAAACATTAAAATGTACGATTTATTTATAAACGTTTTCAACAATACCACCACATACCAATTGGTGGTACGTTTAAGAATATTATGGTTTTCATATATCGCGTATCCTATATCAAAATGTGGTGTCACAGATGGATTTTCTAATTACCCTAAAAGCAAAGTTTTAGTATGGGATCCAACATTTACATATCAAAATTAATAAGAATTATTATCATTTTTTTTTAAATGGAGCCAAGCTAGCAAGCCAACTGCTTACTAAAAGAACACGGTTAGAGGCTTATCTCACGTTAAGTGATAAGTCCATAGACCCTCAGAGACTTAGCACTGAGTTTCGACTGATGTACGTATATTAAAAACGTATTGGAATTTACATGTAGGCTTTAGCGCTACCTAACTCCCGTCTCGACCTTATAGAGAGACGTGGATCTCAGGAATCGAAACTACAATTGATATATCTTTAATAACTGAAGGAGCGTTTAGTATGATAACTACGGAGGAATAGATTAATGTGTGTCAACACATGAAAAAAATCGAAGACCAATATTTCGTATCCGACAGGCTCTTGAATATAGAATTAGACAAATTTATAATTGATCCTTCAAGTGACGATAGGAGACTTTTCGGACGATGAAATGAGCCCACTTGAAGACCAAAATTTTATCCAAAATTTAAAAGTTCCGTTAGATGCCTAATAAAAAACTTTACTTATAACTTTTTGAATTTATGATGTCACATAGACATAATTGGACGCACAGCGATTTGCAACAAAGTGTTTTATACAAAACTATATATCGTAAATTTTATGTATAGTTTAGGAGATATAGCCAAAAACGTGTTTTCACCCCTTTTTCCAACATGGCGGGCGGGCGGCAAGGGCGCCAACCCCTCAAACTTGTCGTTAAGCTTCTATTGGCCCCCGTACATGTTCCATAAATAAAATTTCGTCGTCTATCAAATGTTCAGCAAATGTAACATTTCAAGTTATTATATCTATTAAATATAATAACTAAAAAGTATATGTCTCAATTTTTTATTATATAATTTCAATTTGGAACACGTATATCATTTTAAAAACTTTCGATTTTGCGCCACTTCATTTTTTTTCGTGTTAATTATCAAATTACGATGTGGAATTCGTCAAAATCCCATAAGAAAGAAATAAAGATTTACCAGGACTTTGTCTGGTATTATAAAATAAGTCCTGAAGCTCGGTACTTATCGTCGATATACAGGACATGCCCAATCAATCTTTACAATTAAAGAGTGGATCGATCAAAATCGTCACGATAGTAGGTAGCACGTAGGTGTACGTATAAAGCAGCGAAATATCCTCTTTACTGACGAAAAAAATTCACGATTGAAGAACACTACAATAAGAAAAATGATAAAGGGCACGCTCGCAGTAACAAAGAAGCCGCTGAAGTGGTTGGAAAGGTACAGAGTGTTCATCCCGCGTCAATAATGGTTTGGTGGGGCGTGTCTTATCAGGGAGTCAGAAAAAGAAGTGAAAACTTCAGCCAAAGTGTATCAAGATACAGTCTTGGATCATATTGTGAAACCTCTCAGCAATACACATTTAAATATGTTTAAATGTGTTTGCTTTCCAGCAAGATTTTGCAATTAGTCACAAGGCAGGAACTACCTAAGCCTGACTTGAAACTAACGTTCCAGACTTTATAACAGCTGAAGACTAGCCGTCTTCTACCCCAGACCTCAACCCTTTCCACTTCAACCTATGGTCAGTTTTAGAGGACAATATGGTCTCTAGGCTTTAAACGACACGGCGACATTACTCTTAAAAAAGTCTCTTTGGAACAGTGTCGTAATTTCCCTAGGAAACAATACGTTCATCCATAGATTCGTGGCCAAACAGATTAAAGGCCTGTATAAAAGCCGAAGGTAGCCATTTCGAATATTACTTTTTCTTTATTTTTTGCTGAGTCTAAAAATATGTAGGTATATATTTTAAGAATATTACATTAATTCATTAAATGAACTTAATATGACTTATACCTAATATGTAATTATATTTTTTTATAACTATATTTCCTTAAACAAAATTTCATGAATATTAATTGAAACGGAAAATACGATCAATATTTCCTTTATTAAATCAAACACTGTAAGCTCGAATGAATCTGAGCTATTGTTTTGAAAATTAGAATAGAACTTTTGATATGAAAACTTTGATAATACAAGCATATCGTATTACCAAATACAACACGTATTATCAAATGGCTTATTTCAATTTAAGAATTTAATTAATTTCGATTTCAAAAAGGATTATGCTGCATTATTTCCCTGTAATATTTATAACGTATAGATGACAAAATTTAATGCTGAAAAAACATTATTGATATCAAAGAAAAAAGCACTGCATCATGACATTTAAAGCATTAATTAATTATATTTTTTTAAATACAACCCTATTCCCATGTTCCAACATTTGGATATTTCACAATTATTGCTTCATATAATTTTAGACGAAGTAGTGTATACGGATAATATATTGGCCAATATAACTGAGACAGTAGACTCTTGAATAATCAAATAGGTACCTGAAAAATATTAGCTATATTTATTTTTATATTAGGTGAGCGATGATGGTGATCATGATACGTCAACTAATCGGAGTATTTAGTTTCCCGTATAGATAGATATAATATATAATACCAAACTTGTAGTGAAATAAATATTAATAAATTTTATAACTTTACGAATAAGTGAATATAAAATGACCTTATTCACGATGTTCCAGCCGCTTTAAACAAGCTATAAAAAGGGTCTGACTCGAACAAAAATTAATGTTCGTGTTAGAGTAATTAGTATTCATATGAAATATTTAAACCATGTTTTCACTTTAATTTACAGCGTCTGACTTTTCGCTTTAGGGCTTACGTGTCGGGAATTTTTTAATTAAATTAAAGTTTGTTGTAACTTTAATTTTTCAAACCCTACACATACGCATAACTAAGCTTGTTTTACGGGACATGAGGCAAAAGAACACGTTGGTCTTGAGAGAGTGCTCACCGCCGCCCATGGCAACATGCCATACCAAATGGTTTGCAAGTATGTTGCGAGCCTTTAACATACCTATTGAAGGTCACGTGTTGGCCCATACTGCTACTATCTTCTTCAATTAATAATGATGTGTAAAATCCATTATAAACGGCGTTGGTAGAAAAGAATCACGGCTTCGTAACGTTAGGGAGTGTTATTGTGACTGCAGAAGAATTGCTGCATCTGGCACAGGACAAGACTTCACGAGACAGACGGCCAAACTCCACTGATACAGAGAAACCTTAAATAAGACGTTTCGGTTGTAAATACTCGAAGTGCGCACAAGAAGTGTCTTAGAAGGCTTTATCGAGGAACGTAATGTTATATGACAATATAAATCACGAGTCAGGAGTCTATATCGGGTTTCAATTTAGCACTAGACATACGTAACATCGAATAGGATGCCAGCAGTTCCTATCAACAACTAAAATTATACGTATTGACATATACGAATAGGTCTTTGTCGGAACTATCATGAGTCTGATTAGGCCTTTGGAAATATTCGAATTTCGAAGTATATAATATGTCGCAGCCAACTGGCTTAATTTGCCGTTCAATTAATAACCTAGCTTTTTAAGCGGTGCTTTTTAACTAGCCTAGGCGTGAAAGATGTTCAGCCAGTTGATCAAACAGCAGCAGCAGGCATGATGCAAATTGATGACGTTTCATCCACTCCGCCTTTTGCCATCGTTCACAAAAGTTCTGTCTTAAATTCTCTGATATCTTTGTAAGTGACTAAATTTGAATTCACTAAGATCTTTAGAAGGGACGGAAGTTAATGGTCGTCCAATATGAAAGTGTCCTTGGGAAAAGCTAAGAAGACCATTGGGGAAGATGACAAGGGGCGGCTGTTTAGGTTTGCCTGTACTTGTGCAAATAAAGTTAATATTTCCTCAAAGGTAAGATGAGACTTTCCCATAACACACCGTATATGGTGCTTAGCAGAATTTACCCTTCTTTCCCAAATACCACCGAAATGAAGAGTATTTACGGGATTGAAAAGAAATTTAATAGATTGTGGACTTGCAAAGTCAAACAGAGAATCGCTATTTTGTTAGAAAATTAATTTAATACTCGCGCTGCAGCTACAAAATTCGTAGCGTTATCAGAAAATATTCCGTTGGTCTTCCTCAACGAGCAAAAATGAAATGCTATTACAATTGCTTCTTTAGTTAAGTCACTAACATGTTCTAAATGTATACATATGAAACGAAATCAAACAAATACAAATAACATTTAATTAAGCGGCTTCCTCGTCCTTTGCAATTAGATAACAAATGAACCTGCATAGTCAACTCCTGCTACAAAAGGGTAATCTGGGGTAATTCGCTGTTCTGGGAGATTTACGTTGAGTTTTCACATGCATACGCCTGCAAATAACGCATCTATTAACTTCACGTTGAGCAAAACGATGCCCGTTAACTGGGCCGACAACCTCTCTCACAGCTGTGAGTAGCAATAAAGTCCTGCATGCATATGCTTAAAATACTTTTGCTCAAAATATAATTGAGAAAAGGGGAGTGGTACTATGTAATATGATTGGATGCTTACTTTCATAAGAGTAATAATTTTATGCATCTAAGCCCCCGCCAAATCGTTTATCGTCATCAAGGTATGGAGAAAAAGTGTCAATTTTTCTTTTGCTATCCAACTGTTTACCCTTGATTAATAAATCATATTCAATAGGAAATTATTTATTTTGGGCATACTTATATAACTTGATCCTGGCGTTTCTCAATCGAAACACATATGAAACTGTTCTTTATAATTGAGTCAATGATGAGTACTCATAAAACCAATAAATGAATGAAATATTCTCAGCTTGAATTCCCGTAGATATATGATCATCAGGATGAAATTCCGATGACACATACCGTCATGCTAAAGATGTTATTATCCTTTAATTCAATTAATTCAGTAAAGCGGTTGGCTACAAATGTTTTCTTTCTACCTATATCTTCTTTTATTCAGCGTAATACAACACTGGAATCGCGAAAATATACTATCCTCGTGGGTGTAAACCTCTTTGACTTGACCGAATTGACTGTAACACCGATTTGTGAGTTTTCAGGCAAGTTGCGCTGCACATAAATCTAGGCTTGAGATAGTAATAGGCTTTAGAGGAGCTACCTTTGCTTTACTGCATAATAATAAAGCAGTGGCTAAATTGTTACTGTTAATTGGTTCTATTTTTGAAATAATTAATGATTTGTTCTTGCCATTTTTTGTGTGGTTTACAAAAATAGCTCAACAATTGAAAAAAAAAATGTATCAAATTACGAAGTGTTATATGATGTCATCGTGATCTAATGTGTCTCTATAAATATATTTCGTCAAGTACATATATGACATTCTATATTTTCCCAGAGACTGTACAATAGCGACAGTCACATTGTCCAATTAGATATTTCTTCTTACTAAAAATATATTTTCTATGTAAATCTGTGTACTGCCTTATATGAAAGGAGTAATAAAAGAAATAATATATATAAGAACCTCTACCTCGTTCTGGCTTCTTTTGAGTGTAACTTACAATACGAATAATCTTTTGACAAAGATAGACAGGTGTTTGCGATAACAAAATGTATGTTAAATAACAAATAATTTGTGTTAAAATAAAGTATTTGTAAATAATTATGATTTGTTTGACACGGAACAAAATGTATCCTTGTATATTACGCTTTACCTTTAATATATTTCAACGTTGTGACGTCCGAAGCTCTTTGAAAGCTTATAATTTATGCAATAAGTTTATAAAATCTGAAAAGCTCTAATTAGTTATTCTAAAATTTGTACGATGCCTTGTTTCAGTTTCACAGAACATTTTACAACTGACATATATAACGTAGATATAATATGCAAGACTTGAAACAAGAATAATTAAATTTGGAAAAACCCCTATTTTCTCAATTTTCTTGCAAATTCATTCATACTAGACGACAATCAAAAAGGGCAACGCTGCGCAATGAAGTACAAAAAGTACATTACATTAACATTAAAGTATTATAAACATGTATTCCAACTACATCACCTAATATATAAAAATATATCTAATAACTAACCTTACAAAAAGGGTAAGCCGAAATCACAGGAGATCGAAGAGCTGGCAGCTCTGCTAGTATCTTCGGAACCTTGCCTAAAGGGACTCCTTTTAATAATATTTTTTAATAATTAAATTTTAACATTAAAGTACAATAAGTACATTAAATCATTAATTAAAGTATTTAATTTTACCGAACCAGTAGGTTTTTAGGTACGAACGAGACGTAGGTATTATCCTTAAGTTCACTTGTGTCGAAATATTAAGAAATTCAGAATAAAAGGATAGAATTGTTTGCTCTTTAGATATCGTCATATTTTATTGTAAAGTTCCTTTAAGTTACAAATAGAATCATTAAACGTGACTGACATGAAACGAGGCTCGATGTTCTTTTTTTATTTATTTATAGCCTTTAATCAAAATACAAGATTACAGCTATTGTTTTTGTTAATCTACCATAACTGATTCTGTGTGCCCTCAGGCAAAGGCCTCCCCCATTTTCCTCCATTTATCCTTATTGTATACCAATCTCGTCCAGGTCTTTCCAGCCATTTCCAAAATTTCGTCGGCCCACCTTTTAAATTGCCTACCTCGGTTTCTTTTATGGCCTCTTGGTTGCCACAGTATTACAATTTTGCTCCTCTTATAGTATGTCCAGCCCATTTCCATTTTAGTTATCTAACTAAGATATATGTATCTTTTTAATATATTTAATAGGTTCAAGTTTATTCAATTGGGTTAACTCGCTTTACTAGACGGTGATATAAAAGTGCATTGTTCAAAATTTGTTATAACCAATCATAGCAAATGAGTCGATCTACTTTATGTTGCATGTAGAACGAATATTTTGTGTATGGAAATCTATTTTAAGATGTACGAGTTGGTCTTGTTAACACGTAATTCGTTAGAATAAAATGCACTTTTGGAACAAATTCTATATTAAGATTTTAGTAAGAAACTACGAGAACTTTTTTACTTCTTTTTGCGGCACTTCACATTAAAGGTTAAATTTAAATATACTCGGTATAAACGACGCTACAGATTGTATGTGTATTTAAAATATAACTTTTTTCGATAGGATAAAACATCATAACACTGTAAAGACGTTCAAAGTATTACAGAATTAAATTGGTGTAATGATTATGATTTCATCTCTTGTTTCAACGACTTTCGCGCGTTTCAGGAAACAGAAATACCGCATTGCAGATAATTATAAGGATCTATAAGACGAAATTTGGGTGTAATATTACATAGAACCAAACATGCATTATTTATAAAAGCACAATACAATGAATTTTATTTGACCATATATCATTAGTTACATTCACGCAATAACATTCTGTGTTAGACTATTATAGACTAATTTGAAATGAGTTCTTTGAAAATCTAGGTAAGATTTTAATACAAGATATTTTTTATTTTTATTAATATTGGTGATTGTGTGATTGCCTGAAAGAAATCGCTAAGGCCGCCAGTTGCCCTCCTTTTCATTAAATTATGTTCAATTATTTCATGTTCATTATACCATTATTCTACCTAACTGCGACAATTGCTACTAAAAATCTTCAAAAAGACATACAAATGTTCGGTTCGTCTCCATAGTGTTCGTAGAGAAATCTTCTTAAATATACCCCATATATGTATTTTCCATGAGACAAGATGTGATAGGCCGTGTAACTGGGTTACATATGAACCAGCCTAATGAGACATGGCTCCCTAATATGTTTACCCTTGTCTTGTCTTCAAATATGTATGTCTTAGTGCTGAATAATAGTTTACAGGCGTGAATTTAGAATTAGACTAGTTCGGTTCATAAATGTATAAAATGCCCGAATTAAATTATTTAAATTAATTAAGTTAAAAATAATATTACTCATTGGTAATAAGCTTTCATCATCCGAGTTACCAATACCATTTATGTTAGCTATTTAATACCTACGACTACATAGTCGGGGAATTATCTAGAAAATATTCAGAAAAATTAAAAAAAAAGAGCTTAAAAAAGCCATAATTTTTTCTGCATTCATTGCTTTTGGTTTTAACACAGGGATGAACCCCGAAGTAATTGTATTCTTATCTATTAGATGATATGTTTAAAGATCACTTGATAAAAGTATTGGTTAGTAAGAATACATGTATTAAGATAATCTTAAAAGAAAAGGTGGATAATTTTATTCAACACGTTGAGAGATTCTGAATGATATTTAAGTATTTTCAACCGAGTTTAACATAAAATTTTCTGTAGTTGTTCAGTTTAAATGGTTCCATTATGGTTCCTCTTTCATAGTTATTTATTAAAAAAGTATACAATTGTCAATTACACTGACAGCTATTAAAGCTTACTCAAGCTCAAGTAAGCTTTTTAAAGCAATTAAAGTTTTTGCTATTTAAATGATTACTGAATTGAAACTCTAAATTGATGCTCTTTATACATCTCTTTTTATCTATACTATATAAGAGCTTTTATATGCGAAATTAAAAATTTAACATAGTACAGTTTTGCATGTATATTATTGAAATATAGTGTTACTTGGAATAAGTATATCGCAGCGATGGTGCCGTTTTAATAGGTGATAGAGTTTCTCTATGATAAATTTGAGAATGTCTATATTATTTCCTAGACACAAATATATATAGTTGATAATAAAATATGAATATTATTACTTATACTGACTATTCTATTGTGAGATTCTATTCTTCATATAGAGTTTTGAAAAAAATCACTTATTAATATTTTATTTGTAAACATAGCAGTTCTTATAACTCTACAGTTTCGATTTGCATTGTAAAAGCAATTACTCGCAATTCTCAAAGGGAAACGCAGAGATTAATTAAGAATGGCATTATGTTCTTAACAAATGCTGTTGAATTGTATACTTGTTGATTTCCGCAGTTTAGTTTGAAATCTTGCCAGTAAAACTGAACTTTGAGTTAAGTGTAATAATGGTAACATATATTCATTTTAATTTTTGGAAAATATTGAATAGCATTCGTGCATGATTAGTGGATCATGGATAGTGATCAAAACGTAACAAAATATGGATGTGTCAATCAGCAATAGTCCATTTTTAATGCATCAAAGCTGCATTTTAAAGTTTTCTGCAGTATGGAATGTTATAACTATATTGGGGATCGGAATGGAGTTTGAATCTTAATGAGATTGTAATTTAAAACCAAAGTAACCTCAGTTTTGGCTGCCTAAATAAAGTTTACCAGGTTATAACTAGTGATTCCAATTTCGATATTAAGTTTTCAAACATAATTAATAATAGCGTAGATATTGTATCCCTGGAAACATCTTCGTTACGAACATTAAATTAAGTTCATCAAAATTGGGTTTCATCTTAGGATTACGTCAGTAGGGCTCTTTAGAGAATAATAAACTCATACAGTTACTAAAACTAATCTATATAGATTTCAAAATGTTTTAATCTATAAAACTACCGCCATACGTCCATATATCCATAATGTAAACATATATTATACATAAGATTATACATGATGTCAAGATGTACAAGATGTGCATAAATTAAATCTATATATCACGCCAAATTTAACTTGAATGAATAACTGATGTAATGCCATATAGACCAGTGCCGAAGCCTTCAAAAATAGTAAAAAATGAAAAAAAATTACAGTAGGATGAAACCCATTAGAAATGCAGGGGAATATGATCAAAATGAAAGGAAAAATAAATTACGGTCGATCCGAGTTCGGGAAGTGGGAGGGGGGTGACTTTTAAGGGGGAAAAATTGTTTATGTTGATTTCCAGCGAAACTACCAGTCCTATGGAAAAAAGTTAAATAGCAAAGTTGTAGGTCATAAAAAGATCTACAACTTTGGTATTTACAATTTTTTCACATAACCTCAAAATTTAGGTGAAAAATTCAAAAAACCAACTTTTTGGTTTTTTATTTATATCTTTTTTAAAAAGTTTTTTTTTTTCTACGAAATTTGGTGAAAACTTACCTTATTATGTCCCAAATATACTGTAATTTATTTGATTAAAAATATTTATTTTTTCGCCTCATTTTAACTTAATATCAAAAAAGCACCCTAATTTTCAATCGAAAATTCTGACGTCAAAATTTCAGCTTTTTTTCAAAAAGTTTGGGGGCTTTTTGTCCGTTGAAATATCAACTTTCTGATTCTGAAAAAAATTATCGACACTGGTCTAATACTGACATGACTAACTACATGACTGTAACTAGTCTGGCCATAAATACTGTTACATAAAAACTTTTCCTTTCTTCTCCTTTCGATTATTATCGCCATTTCACAAATTTTTTCGTGTTTATTATTAAATTACAATATGGAATTTGGTGTTGTAGAAAATCGGACTGCAGTGATCACCTAGCACAAAGTGAATATGGAGACGTGGAGTATATTTCTGTGCTTTTTAGCTGCGTATCGCAACAGAAGGATCGATCTTTCTTTGATTGTAAATATTGAATTACGGCCAAACCCAAATAACCTATCTCAATTCATTTTCGATCTAAACATTGATAAAGGTGTGCCAATAACCAATGAACGGATTGTAATAGCCATATGTCGATACAAGATATCCATGGCAGGTCCGATCGGTGTATGTGGATAGACCTTCGTACGAACATTACAGTTCAACTGTGCCAATATCCTATCTTAAGATTTTAACATACACCAGTTTAATCAATTAAAAAGCTATTTGATATGTTTTAAACATAGACATGTATATTTTTTGACTCTAAAAAACACGATTCCCTCTGGAGAGCTTTAATACAACAAGGAATACCAAAAAAATACATAGGTATAATTAGATATGTATATACAAGTAGCACGGCTTATATCAAACTAGAGACAACGGGTGAAGAATTTCCTAAAGCCAGGGGGTAAGGCAGGGCGATCCTTTGTCCCCGAAACTCTTCTCAGCCATTTTGGAGAGTATATTCAGAAATAATAAAAATTATTTCTGAATATTAAAAATAAAAAGAAGACCTAGCATTCGCAAACGATTTAGGGCTCATTTCAGATAGCGCAAAGATGCTTCAGACTATGCTGCATCAGCGGACAGAATCAAGCAGTTGGGCTTTCTATGAACAAATCTAAAACGAAAACAATGACGAATAGAGAAACGAGACTGGAAATAAGCATGGTGGGTGTAACACTGAGACATCAAAAAAGAGCAGAAGAGATAAGATTAGCGACCAAAGTAGAGGACATTATACAGAAAATAAGGCAATTGAAATGGACAATCTTGGTCTTATGGAGTGGGTGCAGAGATGAGAAGAGAAGGCAATGATAACTGTTACAATATGCTGTTTATACACACGACATGGTTTTTGTAAATAATCAAAAATTCCGCATCACATCTGCCAAACAATTGTGAAAATTAATAAGCGGAGCTTAATATGATAAACGCCACACGCCGTTTACACATATTTAATCTAAGGCAGAAAATATTCGCTCGTATAGTTTGTTGCAAAATTATAAATATCTTTAACTAGATTTTCTTTATAATAGAAGACGTTAAATATTCATAGTTAATTATAAAGAATGAGAAACAAGTAATAAGAGGGGTTTATTTCAATATTTTTATTTTGTTTGCTATCTCATCTTGAAGAGCTTTGGAGCGAACTTTAATTAATTAAAGTGAAAACTCTGCATAAAGGTTATGAAATATAATATTCGAATTGTATTATTATCATGATTTTTTATTTTCAACATTTATAGGAATTACATTTACAGTGGTTTTTGTGAAAATCCCTGTTTTGTGAATGATCTTTGGCACAAACACAAACTGTGGTGTATATGTCGCAGGCATTTTGTATGATTCCGCCGTTTACATACGGCGTCGGCAGTTTATAAACGCTCGCTGTTATTTAAAATGCCAAAGGCAATATGACAACTCGTTCAATTGTTGTAATTTCAACGTTGGTTGTAGTTTTAGGGTGACCATGAAGAAAACACAGTTGGGACAAATCAGACTTTATTTTAGCAATTAGTGCTTTTGTTTCTTACTTAGTTAAAATTAACAATCAGTGCTTTGGTTTCTTACTTAGTTAAAATATTTAAGTAACAATAACGACATTTATATTTTAAACAATAATTAAACATCTTAGGATAATATGGCACTTTCAATGTATGTGTGTGTTATTTATGTTGTTTGTTGTTTGTTGTTGTTGTGTATGTTATGTTGTGTGTTTGTTATTGTGTTAAGCCGTGACTCCTGCTCTCAAACAATATACAAAACATACCCCCGCGGGGTAGAGAGAGGAAGGGTTTCTCAAACATTTCCCTTCCCCTCTCTGACCCGCGGGGGTATGTTTTGTATATTGTTTGAGAGCAGGAGTCACGGCTTTATGTTGTGTTGTGTTTGTGTTGCTATGTTTGTTGTTGTGTTTTTGTAAGTTGTTGTAATGTTATTCATTTCAAAATGACTAAATATTAATATTTAAAAAATATAGTATATTTTCCTTCACACTAATTTTAAATTAACCTAGTTATAATTTGCTTAGTTTGGTATTGTTGAAATCCGTATTTCAACGAAATTTATTAATATTTCCCAATACCTCTACACAGTCAAATACAAAAATATCCAGATGAAAACATATTCAGAAAAATATTATAAAAAGAAATCGAAAATTCGCCTGTAATTATTAGGCGGGTCTTAGTAATCAAATACAAAAAATATCCAAAGAAAAACATATTTAGCAAAATATTATAAAAAGAAATAAAAAATTCGCCTATTATTATTAGGCGGGTTTTAGTAATACAGAAATCAAGAATTATTTATTTGCGCATGTCAAACATTTTTTTGACCAGAAATATTGTGCAGGGGTCTTCCGAGAACCAGATTCTATGGACACCTTAGCATCTTTTAGGAGCCGGATAACCTCAAAAATCTTCTCATTTGTCCACAGCTTTTTTACTGCTCCCGCTTGAAGATCGTAATACTTTTTCAACTCACTATAATAAATGTCTTTAAAATCACAATTATTTTGTGAAAAGTCTTTTGAACACATAGTATTTGCACTGTTTTCAATCATTTTTTGTGACACAAAACCACTACTTGACGCCATTTTGTTTGTTTCGGTCAACAGCGACGCGCGTGGTAAAAAACAGAACTAAATACTTCAATTTGCCGCGGCATTATGTATATAGCGATTCAATCGACAATCAAATGTTTAGGCCTATTACATAATGACACGGCATTATACATTTTGCCTTCGGCATTTTAAATAACAGCGAGCGTTTATAAACTGCCGACGCCGTATGTAAACGGCGGAATCATACAAAATGCCTGCGACATATATACATAATTGCTTATTTGCTTTATACAAGAATATTTAAATGATATATAATGAAAACAATATGTTATGTTAACCTGATTTAAAAAAAACGCCTGGGAACGTCTGGCTCAATAAACCAGGTCTTGATATTACAGAGTACCAGCGCTGTTCAAAGCTTTAGACTTAAGCTTTAATATGCTAAAGAGAATACAATCATGCTCTTCTATATAAAGTCTCTCTATTTACTAATTTCCTTGTCTAAATAAATAATCTTGATATAAAATGACTGCTTGAAATTTTTACACGCCACCCATTGATACAATTTCTTTGATACGATTGGAACTATTTTATCCTAATCGCAACAAGTTATTTCTGGTGGTCTTTCATCTTTGGCATGCCCCTTTAAGAAAAATCTCAGATATTTTACAAGAAAAGCAGTTTTGGAATTTTTTATCTGATCAGACCGCGGACCGATAAATTTTAAATTTAAAACTAACATTTACATATATATATAACAAAACATTTTAACATTCTTTACCATATATGTACGATGGGTTTCTACGTAGTTTAAAATGTACAACTATGTATGTATGGTTATAAGACATCAAGTATATTATGTGACTTAATTCTGAAAGTGTGCGCTTTTAAAATACCTTGAAACGATCAAGCTGATAACCGCTAAAGGAACAGAAAGGAACAAACAAGGACCCTTGAGGTTTTTATCTTCACTGGATATTTGTTATAGTAAATAGTAGAGGAGGCCAACGTGATGTTTTCAGTATCAGTTTTTCCAACTTCTCTATTGGGGTTATATCTTGTACATACTAAAGCACTATTTCATGCATAATTCTGTCTTTAATTTAACAATATTACATTTGTATTTAAAATCTACCAAACAAATAAATAAACATCATATGTGTAAGTGGAATATAAATGATTAAATATTTTTTATGTACAAAATACGCCCGCATATCGAAGTGTCAATAACAAAACCGTATTGTCCGAACGTTGTTTTCTTTCTGTTATAACATTTCCTATACAATAAAATGTATCACTCAATTTTTCAAACCTATTTGATGTTTGATAGCAATCACGAGTTCCGTTTTATTTTCATACATGTCACTGCAAAAAAGTATAGATTGTTTTTCTTATTTGTGAATAATCGTATTTCATATTGAAGGCACGTTTGTGTGACAGTTTTGTGGGATATATCTGTAAATCGAAAACGTGTTCAGAATTATTACATATCCATTAATATATAGAAACGCGTCAGCCTTGTGGTGATAGTGCAATTTAACTCTAATCTCTTGCTTTCGTGAGCAATTAACAATTGCTATGAGATGAAGGAAAGTATCGTGTCGGTTCCACACGTTATTTTCATGGTCAGAAAGTTCACAGTCACCAAGTTTACTATAAAAAAATAATGAAATACATAAATGGAAAAATCTACTTGTGTAAGCATATAGCCGCCGTTCGCAACAAGGCCTCTTTTGTCCGTTCGCGCCTAAATAAATAAAAGGAGTCACAAGTCCTTTAGACAAAAGGTGACGTTGTATTAGGCTTGTATCCGACCGTGCATGACCTACGCTAGCATAGTCGTCACGCATTGTACCTCCTCCCATATCCGCCAGCTACAGGCGCTTCAGATTCATGAGATTCGCGACCGGGGCGCCTTTATACTTGAGAAACGGCAATCTCCGCCATGGCACCTAGAGCTCCCTAGCATAGCCTTATAGATGAGGTAGGCGTAGGCCCCGACACTCCTAACGGATCGGGATAATCCCATCACCGTAACAAACAACAAATTAAAAATTACCTGCGGCAAATAATAATAGTTAAAACAGACTAGGGTAAAAACTGTATTTATCGAGGAAGGACCTGTGGACATTTACATCGCACTTCGCTCACTCCGGTGAGACTCCGTCCCGCCCTTCAGGCAATTGACGCGACGTCCCAAGCCGATGTCCAAGTCTCGCAGGAGACGCCCTTGCGAAAAACGCCCATTCGGGCCGAGCTATACCAGTCAAAACAGCCCGAGCTGAGCTGTAAAGCTTAAGAGTATCGATGGGTGGCGGTATCACTTATTATTAGTTGGGCCTTCTGCTCGCTTTACCTACTATACAGAACCTACCATCATTGTTTCTTAACAAAAATGGTAGGTTATGTACAATAGGTACACGTGCAGTCGATAATTAATCAATGTCAGTGTGCGAGTATTGGATAAATTATACCAATGTTCATATCGACACTGATTATAAGGAATCATAATGGACAGCCATTATAATTAATCACAGGATTATGTTAATAAAAATATGCTACACAATAAATAATTTGAGTCTGTAAGCGGGATTTTCTTTGTGGACCTGTGATTTCTTTGATGTAAGCCCCTTAAAGGAGCTAACGAATTGATAGCAAGATACAAGTAAAATTATCTATCAACAACGTTTTACCTACTATTATTAGTATCATGAAAAATTTAATAAAATTTAAATATAATAATTTTTTATAGCGTTGTGAATTAAATTAAACTATCCTTTGTTATTTTTATTATTATCCTATTAACATCAGTTTAGTAATAGAATTGCTGCTGATTAAAATTAATGACGTGACAGCTAACAAAGAAAACTGCTAAACAAATCATATTAAGGTCTACAATATCGCGTGGCCGGATATTAAAAACATTCATAACACAAAAATCCTACTAAAACGGTCTTCTTTTTTAACAAACAGATGTAAAATATTTTCAAGGAGCGCGTAAAAAAGTAAAGCATAAATTATCTTATTTGTTTCTGTTTAAAAACAATGCTAACATGCACTACAAAGTTAGAAAATTCCACAAACGGAATTTTCCGAGAGTGAAACATTTTGCTTTTGTATTCATATGGATTAATTCATAACATTACAGTCTAAATAAAATAATAAAGAAGGTTTTGTTGATGTTCAAGATTGTTAGCTCAATGTTTATGAAAATATTGTTGTATTTTTTAATAATAATAAATTCCCATAAATTTTTGACATTTATCGTTTATTAATTACTGTCTGAAAGGTTTTATTGATCTACGAAAGTTTTCTTAGCATTGCTATTAATTGTTATGTACGGGTAGCGAATCTGAGGCGAGAACTCGACCATAACTATTATTGCAATTATCGAAAGGTCAGCTCAGGTTGGAAAAAAAATGAGAAGGCCTTTCAGCCTAGCCTAGCGGAAAATCATTGAACATGTGCACCTGTACACAGCAGTGCAATCGTTTACTTAAAAAATGAATGGACATGAAACAGATACATAATAATATGTATCACAAACTCTTCCGTACAGCGTAAACACAATATTTCCGTCAAATTATGTTTACGCTGTGGTAAAAAATTCAGAGTTCTTTAGTTAATCATATTAATAGCTTTTAATTTTAGTTAAAAGGTAATTAATATGATTTTCAGACTTTTACACAAACACATTAATATAATCTACAATCACATTCATTTAAGGTATCTTCTATGCCGCTATTCGGCAAAGGCCTCCCCCAAATCCCGCCAATAATGTCTGCACAGTTCCACTCTGTGTGGGTCACCTGCTGTTTCCTTAATTTGGTCTATCCACCTTTTAAATTAGTAAGCCTCTGCGTTAATTGCACCTTAGTAGTTCTTTATTGTTACACTTTTCTATTCTTCTTGCCATGTACCCCGCCCATTTACACGTGAGACTTTTTATTTTTATAGTAACATCTTCTACCTTAATTGTTTTGCTAAATAATGGTTTCTTTACTTTTATTCTTTATTATCCATTGTTCCATCGATTTTAGACACACCTGTAGCTGTGTGCTGCGCGGAGTACTTTAATTATAACTCCGCAATTAGACTGATTCTTTATAACTGAGGGGGTGTATTTATGTAACATGTAAAAGTAGTATGGCAAAACAGAAACTTATTTATTATTCAAAGGAGAGGGAATTAACTCCACCGAGTTCGTATAATTACCTATAATTATCACGCACGCAAGCGTGCTAAGCTCCGATTTATATCTTATAGTAGATGCATATGATTTCTAGTCACATTTTACTGGCACTTTTGTATGGAATAATCTAAATCTAGTTATATATATATATATATATATATATATATATAATAGTATTCTCTATTGAATGTAACAAAGTGTCTATAGATCTTAACCAAGCTCAGGGGGTTTCATGCGTTCTCAATAAAGTGATTTACATCCTCAAAGCAGGCTTTACGCTTTCTATACATACCTAAGTATGTACCGCAGTTTGTACGCTTATACTTACACGCGCGTGCTGTTTGTGTAAGAAAAAACATACATACAGACTATGTAAATTCCGTCCATCTCGTTTATTCTAATATACAGTTGAATAAACGTAGTGAGCCTTTGAGGAATTCCAATTTCAGTTATTTTTTTGTACGATGTCTGAATTCTTGTGGTTGTTATATTTCCGAGTACCATATCTCTTTGTTGTAGTCATATATGTTTAATGTGATAATCAAGTGAAACGAAAGTAGTAACGTGACGACAAAAATCAAAACAATGAATGTTTAACGCTTATTAGAGGAGGTTTAAAAACCAGTTGTCAGTTAAAACGATATAACAAAAAGGATCTTCCAAAATAAATTTATCGGTCAAATTCAAATAGGATGCACTACATGGCTTAACGAAGCGTAGTTCTCCTTTGGTGAAACGGTCACATCACCGTTGTTAATAACTTAAAGTTTGATAAGTGTCTTAAATATTAACACGCTCAAAAAATTATCAACGACCCAGTTTAGACGTATGTGAATTTAATTTAATTGAATGTAATTCATGTACCTTTGTTTTAGTTTAGTTAAGTAATTATACAATTCTATGTTTATTCTTACCTTACTAGGGTTGACCCGTCCTTTGATAGCGGTAATGATATTCATCGCCTACCATAACTTTTACTTTTTAACCACGATATTATTTCAACTCTTTAAGTGTCAATAGTAGTTCAACCCAAGTAGTTTAAGCAATTTGTTGCATACCTTAGACGTGACCCATTTACTCAGACTTGCAAGTCAGAAGTCGCAATACTAACACACAGCAAACAAATGCAACCTATACAGATACATATAAAAGCACATTGCACGAGTGCTCGTAAAAGTATAACTGCTATTGTGTTTACTGTTATAAATGATACTAATATTACTAGCGGTCCTGCGGTCTCACCCGCGCTAATTTGATACCCATTTTCAACATCTGAAATGAGCGCTTGGTATTTGATTTTTATTATTACAAGATCTATGACTAAAGCTGAGGCAAATATTTCCAACAAAATATATTTTTCTCATGACTATTCTATCGGAATAAAGAAATTATAAAAAAAACTAACAAAAGCGACACTGGCTAAACCATAAAAGATTAAAAGTAGTGAAATACTTTTATTAGACTTTTTTATTGAAATTTAAATAGCTTGAAAGATAATTATAGCTCTTCAAATGACTTCACGACAAAAACAAACCACGCCCATTTGTGATGTACACGGGACACAAATTAAATACGGGGAAACTGCGGCTGATATAGTTTTTAATACAAGGTATGTCGGTGTAGTTAAAATGACAATACGGTTTTTAAACGAGGTATTCGTTTAGGTAAACATTGATAATATATAAATATATTACGAATGATAATGCAAAATCCTTTAAAGCATGATCTCTTCGAGATAAGAGAAGCTTCTTAAAAAATCAGTATTTATGAAACTCATTACATTTAATGTTTGGTAAACTGCTCGCCTGCGGCCTAATTCTCTAAGAATTTTTCTTCAAACATTATCTACGCGACTCACATTCCTTCCTTTTCTTATAATTAAAGTAAAATATGGTTTTTTACTTATTATTTAAGTACTACGTAAATTTTATTTAACAGCTTTGAGTTTCAAATTTGGAAGGAATATAAAAAAACGAAATGTCCACAGAAGGGAAATCTTGCTTTATACCAGAAATTATTATTTACTTATAATACAATCACTAGGTATATTTGTTTCATTTCATGACCTACTAATTATTTAAAATAATTCATTGGACACAATTTCAATTTCAATAAGCATATCTACAACGACATAATATAACAAACACTTATTTGACTGGAATTGCTAGAGACGATGGCAAGAGACCGGACGGTATGAGTTTGATTCCATGGAAGATGGGTCGGGTTTTGGTATGGGATGCCACCTGTTCAGACACACTGGCCCCTTCCAATCTTCATGGAACTAACAAGAGAGCTGGTGCAGCTTGTGATGCGGCTGAAAAAGCTAAAGTCTGCAAATACAGGGGTCTAGGCTCTGAATATGATTTTGTCCCATTCGGTGTCGAGACCCTTGGTCCGTGGGGTCCTAGCGCATTAAAGCTTTTTAGGGAATTATCAAAAAGGTTAGTCGACATCACAGGAGAACGAAGAGCTGGCAGCTACCTCGCACAAAGAATTAGTCTAGCTTTTCAAAGAGGGAACGCTGCTAGTATCTTCGGAACCTTGCCTAAAGGGACTCCTTTTAATAATATTTTTTAATAATTAAATTTTAAGGTTAGTTATTAGATATATTTTTAGTTTGTAATTGTATATTAATATAATTAAATGTATAATGTGTAAAGTAATAAATTAATTAAAATGTTACTTATTTGATATAATATAATATTATAAATTGGCTTCTTATTTGACTTCAAAACAAAGCGCCATACCAGAAATTCGGAACTTGTTTCCAACACTAGATTACTCGCAGAAAATTGCTGTAAAAATCATCAGGCGTGTTGGAACTGGTCGTGGCTGTTTGGATGTGTTGCTATTATGAATCGATTTTTTACTAAACTTTCTGAAATCGGAAAGTTAGTTGTAGTTTGGAATAAACCTGTGATACGGCTAGCAGCCAGCGGTTCAGATCACGATTCCGATAAAAGTATTACTTATGAACACATTAGCAGGGTATAAGTTTGAAAGATCACGGATATTGAGCAATCTACTTCGACATTGGGTTTTGTTAGTGAAGACCTGTTGATACCGATTACTATGAAGCGATGATATTTCATTATTTCAAATTTCTTAAATGATCTAAGCCCCAAATAATTTTTAAGTCTTATGTTACCAGTCAGTTGATAAGCTTTTTTGCATATATCGCATTTATTACTTATGTAATACAGAAAATTCACATAATTGTAATTCATAAAGCATTTTATGGTTTATATTCGTAATTTAATTTAATAGAACTATCCACCTCGTACCCTTCTCTCAAGTCTTTTTGTCTCATTATAAACGTCAATCATGGTCTATGGTATTTTTAGTATTAACATTAATTGGAGAAGTCAATACACGCCATTGGTTTTGTAAAGTACAATTCTTTTCAAACAATCTTAAGGTCTCACTTAGCGGTTTTTACATATTTAATATAAGACGATTAAATCCAATTCCACCGAAGCTATTTGCTCAAAAGCCCTCTGTTGGGAAATCTGACATAAAACTAATTGAAAATATAAGTTTGGTTACTTAACGACTTATTTCAACAATTTATAACACAATTATATTCTATTTATCGCTTTATCGACATTAACTTTGCTTTAAAAGGAAACAATTAATACTCTATTTTCAAATCATGTATTGCTAATACTTTAATCTAGATTATCCTGGAGTGGACGTCATTGATATTGTCGAGTATTAATTGACAATTAATCAGGTTTGAGATATCGACAAAGAGAGTGGAATTAGCTATTGTTTGCAATAACGAAATAGAATTTACTACGATTATATCAGTAAATTTTCTTTAATCTTTTAATGAACACGTAAAAGAGTGATGATAGTTATTCATGTTTATTTAAATACAAATGAATCGCAATATAATTTGTTCACCGAAAACTCGGAGATGGCTGGACTTAATCTAGTATAATTTTTCAATTCCTTAAGGTCTGAGATAGGATTTCATTGGGGATAAATATGATAAATATAAAAAAATCTGGTATATTTAGAAGTTAGGTTTTTATTCCGGAAAAGCGAACAGTTTCTATGGGGTAGCATATCAAAATGTTCTATACATTAGTATGTAAAAAGCCAGGCTAATTAATAATAAATAAATAAATAAATAAGGCTAATCGAAGATCGTGGGGGCAGCTTTTCATCAAATGAAACTACAGTGAACCCATTTTTTTAGAGTTTTTTTTCCTTTGTTTAAGTTGTATGTATTTTAATACATATATATGTATCAATATCATAAGCCCCTAGGGTAGATAATCCGTACTTATATAAAAACACAAACTTTCATAGAGCCACAACTACTATGATTGGGCATTGTTTTCATTAAATATTTGCGTACGAATAACTAGTTCTGAAGGGATAACGTAATGCTAAACCAGTTCCATGTTCCCTCGGGCTTGGCCGTCGCCAAAATATTTACGTCGACCCTGTTTTGTATTTCAGAGGCCTACTCGTATTTACAACCACTTATGTACCTTACAATTTTCATTATTTAAACCAAATAATCTACGTTAAAAGCATTGCGGTTTTAACGTAGATTATTTTTTATTTAGTGTGACTTAATTGAAGAAAATTTATATAATTATTATATGGTATCAAAACTTGTCTCAAAATTATCGTACCATCTTCATAATTAAAAAATAATAAATATTCCTTAATATTGTCACATCATGCTCCGCATGAAACAAAACATACCTAAAGTAGCTATTTCAGTTTTAAACTTTTACGTCGTACTACATTTAATGAAATCTTGAAGTGCTTCGACAGTTTATTGCTGAGTACACTAATTTATTTTCCCATACAAATATAGAAAAAAATACAAATATAAAGAAATTACAAATTGAATTTTCAAGAATACCATTCTTTTTAAAATCTTGTGAAACACCTTGATTTATTAAAGATGTTTTTTAGATCATATGACCGAAGACTAGACACTAAAATAAATTACAGATCTAACCTCGAAAATGGCAATTAACATATTTCTTCTTACAGGCATACCTTGAAATGGACGTATACTATAAACCCATCCCGCTTTCTGGCGCCAAAGAGTTTGGGGATAAAACACATGCAGCATTAGATCCACCAGGAAAAGCCCGTCTCTCTGCACCAGCGATTCCAGACGTTCAAGCCGGACCAAGCCGTGAATTAACCCTGGATACAAACACAATGACACATACACAAGATTACGACACAGGCCTTGACGATTTGCAACGCAATTTCGCCAACCTTGAACGAACCTTACAGAACACAGACACAATGATAGATATGGAGGCTTACGTGGAAGACGACATACCACGCTCACGAAAAATTAAAGCTGCCGGAAAAAGGCTTCTCAGGTATTTAAACTTAATCATATGAATATACATATCTAGTCCAACCATATGTTCTGTTACAAATGAAAATGCATTTTTTAAATAATTTAACGAAATATATATTATTACTAGCGGATCCGACAGACGTCCTGTCTATACGTATTTAATTTGAAAATTTCAAACTTTTTTTAATAAGCTAAAACATTCTGGACCATTTTGATGAAAAGTATTATTCAAATGTTATGACAATATCTAACGATCCAGCACATGGTCTACAATAACACAATGATAACAAAACTTTTTTTTAATTTGATCGCAGCGCTAACTGTCGGGACAGACTAAAATTAAAATTCGAATATTATTTAAAATTTGACAGTGCGATGGTAGCGCCGTCTGTCGGATCCAATGTAAAACATTCCAAAATCAACAACTACTAATTAATTAAAAAAAAACATTGTCCAGCGGACAAAATTGTGAATCTAAACCATTCTCGAATCTCCACGAACACACACAAAAAAATTCATCAAAATTGGTCCAGTCGTTTAGGTGGAGTTCAGTCACATACACACGCACACAAGAAATATATATATTAAGATATATTAAATATATAGATAAAGTCTCAGCAAAAATATAACAATATTCTGTTCAAAATGGTCAGCTTCGTATTTTAAACAGGCCTTTAATCTGGCCACAAATGTATAAAATTACGTTTACCAAAAGAGAAAATTCGGCACTGCTTGCTCCAAATATTCTTTAACTAGACTCAATGTCACCGTATCGTTAGAGCAGGCCATGTCCTCTAAAACTGACCATAATTTGAAGTGTAAAGGCTTGAGGTCTGGGCTAGATTAGGGCTAGTCTTTAGCTCTTATAAAGTCCGGAACATTGGCTTCAAGCCAGGCCTGGGCAGGTCGTGCCTTGTGATCAGGTGCAGAATCTTGCTGGAAAGGTAAATTTTTAAAAGAGTAGTCCCGAGACTTTTCTTCCTAACGGGGTTTCGACGAGGTCAGGCTTTAACAACCTTGTAGTTCTAACAGTACGCGGCAGCTCCAAACTTTTCTTGCCTTCCACGGAGGAAGTGTTGCTGTATCTGTTGATACGTCTCTATACCCACTGTGTGCGAAGCGATCATTTTCTTTACCACACCATTCCATATTGTAATTGGATAATAAACACGAAATTAAGGTGGCGCAAAATTGATTGAAGTTTTAAAATAATGTACATGTTGCAAATTCAAAATAATGAAAAGAAATAAAATATGTAACAGTATTTATGGCCAGAATATTTATATTTCCTTAGGAAACACTCTGCCCTTATCTGCCTAGCAAGCGTTATATCTCAATCTCTCTCGCTCTCGTCAATCTTGATACTTTCGCCAGCGCAACTTTAGCAGCTTCTGAAGTAAATAATAGTTATCAAATAGTGATCATAAATTTCTTTATAATAAACTTGCAATTATTTCCAACCACTATATTTTACATGTACCATATTTTTAGACGAGGTCTGTCCGTAAGCGCCGAAAAAATCCCAGTTCGAGAAAGAAATACCAAACGCGTATCCACATTTAAATCAATGAGAAGCTTTATCGGTCTCGGAAAGAACCGGTTTCAAGACAGCAGTGGAGATGAAGAGCAAGGTCTGCTGGAGTCTCTGCCGGGACCTTCGAGTGAACCAGATGTCACCTACAGTCAAATCAGATCCTCTATATCGTCTGAAGATTTATTACTCGATGCGCCGTCACCAGTTGAAACACCGAAAACAAAAAAAATGTTAGTTATTATATATGAATAACGTAAACAGTTGATAGAAAACAATTCCATTTTAAAATGTTTCATATATTTTTGTGACATCTTTCGTGCTGATGTAGGTACATTTTTTAATAACACGCGCATTATTCACATGTAAAAGATTTCCATGAAATATTGAATTAAAACATTTTCAGGCATTTATTAAAATATGACTATTAAATTTTAAATAAACAATAATTTTGAAATAATTAACATAGCTAGTTGTGTCTAGTGCTAGTAATTTTCATATACGAATTAATATAATATGCTAGATTTTTTTAAAAATATATAACAAAGTTTCTAATAAATCATTAGGAATATCAAATCTTAACTTTTTGACAGTTTAATAAAATCTAGTTAATATAATTGTATTATGACATGGTTTTAACAATAGACAATTTACGAGTATATGGCGCTTAGTAGTTTTTTTTTCTTTTAGGCGTGTAGCGATGGATATGGCTGGCCCGTCGGCATTAAAGGCAGCTGACTTTCAAATTTGCATCACAGTGATAGAAGCACGGCAATTGGCCGGGCTCAATATGGACCCCGTTGTTTGCGTTCAAATCGGCGACCATCGTAAATACACCAGCGTGAAAGAGAGTACCAATTGTCCTTATTATAATGAGGTAAGTATGTAAAGTATAGCAGTACTCAGAATCGCTTATTTAGAGTTCTAGTTCGCCATGGTTCATACTTATATGGCTTTCGTTACTAAATTACACCGTTCTTGAGATATTAATTATTACTCACTATTAGAGAGTTAGCCTTGTTAGAAACTGATATTATTGATAAGATACCAGAATATAGCAAGTTTACTTACGATTGTATACTTGCGAAAGCGTGCAAACGTATTGGTTCACAAATCATTTTCAGATAAATATTTGTACTCATAGATATAAAAATGTCGGTTACCGTTGTTTGATTATTCTTTACATAAGTACATCAACTTTTTGGACCATCTTAACTGCATAATTGAAAATATTGTCAACAATTCAAGTATCTAGGGAGTTTGTATCTGACACGCAAAATATCTATATGATTTGCTCATGTCTTTTATACGATAAGGACGTAGCGTACAAATTCTTAAAAGGCCGGCAAGGCAATCGCGAGCTCTCTGGCATGGAGAGTGTCCATGGGCGACGGTATCACTTAACATCAGGTGAGCCTCCTGCCCGTTTGCCCAAGGAAAATGAATATCTGCTGAGTATGCCACTTCTGCCACCGTAGCAATGCGTTTTTTTATACACACTTCATAAGTGTCGACAAACACAAAACTCAAAGAGGCAGACACGAGCAGTAGCAGAAGCAGCAGTAGTATCCATTTTAACAGATTTTATTAATTAAAATTTTGTCATATAAAATTTAAATTCCTTTCAATACGAAATACGAGTAAATCATACTTAAATTCTCGCCAACTCCCTTTGACTTGAGTCGATCCATACTCTATTGCGGCTAGGTATTAATATTACCCAGTTACTTCGATTCTTAGAATAAAAGGGCAAAGGAATTAAAAACCTAGCTACAAATAAACATGTGCTATAATTCTAAAACAAACTAAAGTAAATAATGAAAATGTCTCAATACATTCAGAATATACTGCACTAAAACTGCCTTGAACGGAAAAGTTCTGAATTGCAATAGAACTTCACTCATGCATATTGAAGTCTCGCATAAGCCTCTATTAGTTGCTTAACGATTTATTCCTACAACTTATTTATCATACCTGACACAATAGGTTTAGTATTTCTCAACATAAATTATCAAATTCGTCAATAGAAACTGATCTTGATTGTACAAGAGACCAATTTGCAACTTGTGTAACAGTGTCCCGAGTACCTGTAATTTCTCATGTAATACGACGACCCGTCGCCTTGATGACGTAAACACTGTTAGACGATAGCTTTGTTTACGTAATTAAAATATATAAATTTATTTATTTCCTATTTTTGCATAATACTAATGCAATAGAAACCTATTCATATAAACATTTAACTAAAAACAATATAAACAAAACCAGTTAAAACTTAAACATTTTACGGTACGGTTGTATGGAGTGTACCCTTTTACATACATGGGTTTCAATGTAAATTCTTCTCATTCGGTACGCTCTTGCCAGAGCGGTCATGATCACTATGTGGTAGAAGGTATAACATTAGTATCATATCACTTAAGATCAGGTGCGCCTCCTGCCCGTTTGCCCCCTGTTCTATATAAAAAAATATATACATTGAAAGTATATGAAACTAAAATAAAAGGAACGAACTTTTACCAAGTCTTTGTCAACTTTATAATGAATAATCAAACAACAAAAAAAAGTTAACCAACCTCCTTAATTCCTTCCTCTTAAGTTTTCTTTTAATTGACTTGATTTAAGGCAACGCACTGTCTTCATGCTCTAGTTCTGAATCCTCAGTAACGTTTACAGCTGGCGTTGGTCCTGCTTAGGCTTTACTTAAAGAAATACCTGTTTACACCTATTGATCCAATCATCGCTATGAATAGTAGGGTTTCGTAGTAATTCGTACCTGTCACCACACCTCAATACATTTCAATAAAATGTATAATGTTTTTAATACATATGTTGTTTTCCATTATTTAGGGTCAATGCTAAATACAGCTATAGGTGGAATTTAATTTTAAAGATTACATTAAACTAGACAAAACTTCTTCATTAACGTTTTAAAAAAAATAGCTGTAATTTATTTAGGACACTACAAATATCTTTTTTACGTTTCGCGCATTATTCTACGTTTATCGTAGACTAAAGTAATCTAAACGACACAAAAACGAAACAGTATAAAAGGGTACAAGAACCCGACTAAATAAAAACAAAAGCTTGAAAAACAGATTATTATATCACATTCACAAAAGTACTTTGTACAATAAAAAAGTTGTATTTTTTCAGTACTTCGTGTTCGACTGCCACATGCCACCCATCATGCTTTTCGACAAGATAATAACGCTTTCGGTACGTATATATTTGATAGAATTTAAGCGAAGCGAATTCATTTAACGCTATACCGCAAATGTGTGTCACTTGTAGGAATGAAGTAGATTGTGATCTAATATAACATTATTGTGAAGTGTAAGTCAATACTTCAAATCCTTAGTTTATTTTTATGTACTTAGCGCTTTCATATTTACAGTAAACTAGGTCAGCACGATTTAATCCTAGAGCTTACTACGTACTCTTGAAAGGTCGACTGCAATTATTGCTAAGTATCGTATTAAGTGCTAGCAGCTTACCTCAATTAGGTGAACCGTCTTTATATTTCTTCGACTCGGACATAAACCTACTCGGTCGATTTCACCCTGTCTCCTGAGAGCTTGACGCGTCCTGAATTTAATCTCTAGCGTTGGAGTTTTGCGACGTGTACCGTGCAAGATGCCATATGTTTCAGGTTCTGCACTCCCGCAACTTTCTGCGCGCTAATAAACTGCTGGGTAATTTCAAGCTTGATGTGGCAACTGTGTGGAATCAAACAGGTAAGACCTCAACGTTTGCTGAGCGTATTTAATGTATTAATAGATAAAAATGTTTAGAGGATAAAGGCACGTAAAATAATTGTGCTTTTATATTCTTTGTGAGACCTGCCATTGAAGGAGAACAACTCTTTTAGTAGGCTTATGTATTTTCGTACAATGTACCTTACTTGTTTAAATAAGGCTTTACAATATTCAACCTTGATACTAAAGGGGATAATGTTTGCGTATAATGTTTAATATCTGTGATATAAGATATCTACTAAAGTAAACACGTGCCGTTTTCAATCTGAAAATATAATTAACAATCAAACAAGAAATATACCGAACCCTTGTATTGACAATACACATTTTTCGCTTAAATTTCGGAAATCAATGCAACGGAATTTCAAACATTCATTTATATATAAAAGAAATAACTTAAATTTAATATTAATCAAAATCCAGTTATACTGGATCACGCTTGGCTTATTTCTTTTACATTGTATACATTGCTTTAAGTCCTTGTAAATTAATATATAATATATAAATAAATTTCTTTTCCTTTTCTTGAAATTTGTATTATTGAGTTAAAATTAATGATTTTCAAAGTTAACTTTTACCTATTACTTGCGGGGATCAATTTTGGGCCAATTATTATTTTAAATTATTTAAATGACATTCAACACCTTAATTTGCATGGACAGATAACCTTGTATACGGATGATACCTTTACGCTGGTTCATCTATGCATGAAATAATTTCTCAAGTGCAAAAAGACTTTGACGATCTACATTTGTGGTTTCAGTCGAAATTGTTAACTATTAACATTGCTAAAACTTCGTACTTAATTTTTAAACCTAAAAATTTTAAAACTTCTACCACATAAATGACTTTAACAATAAATAATGTACCTCTTATTGAAAAGAAAAGCGAAAAATATCTGGGATTATACATTGACTATAACTTAACATGGACAACGCACATAAATCATTTAATAACTAAATTATCTTCACCAAGCGGATCCCACCAAGATATATAGTTCGGAGCCTTTCTCGTAAAGTCCGTCTTCTTATTTATAATTCGTTGGCAAAATCGCACCTTCCAATCCACACCATTTCAATAAGGTAATTATTGAAATTTGGGGAGCCGCGACTCTACTACTAACATATCACATCTTCAAATTGCTCACAATAAAGTAATTAAATTGCTTTTGTTCATAAGTGTGTCAAAAAAAGAAATTTAATGTATATAAATGCTTCCAACTTTAAATTTACTGCCAATTCTGAAATCAAATTAACGTTTTTTGGGATATAGACAATAACTATACCTCCTTAGAAACTGCGATTTTTGTCGAACTGGAAAATAAAGGGGACAAAATTGTTCGTAACATGCCCATAGCACGTCAATGTCATAAAATTTTGTGGATATTTGATCGAAATTAATAGGCAACATCTTTCTTAATCCTACCAATTCATATTTTACACGAATATTAAACAAATTAATAATCTGTCATCTGCTACATCAGCTTCAGACAATTTCAATCACGGTGAAACAAAATATTTCTGTGAATTATTGTGTTCATTCTAACGAACGTTTTACTTTTTCCGAGAACACACGGATTTTTAGTTTAATTATCTGTAACAGACCCTCTGGCGATACATCAATGCTTTTAGCGCAAATTTAAACAGAGACTGGGAAAGAGAAAATATTTTTTACCATTACATATATGTATTTCAATAATAATAATTACACTTGATTTATGCTAAACTATTTTAAAAAGTGTGTAAATCACATCAACTCAAGATCTTCGTCAGAATATTCTCGACTGAGAGCTTTTCAAATCAGCAGTGGGTGCTACGCAATGAGGTTCCAATTTACAGGAAAAAAAACTCTGAAAGTGTAAGTAGGTACGCTACGCTCCGGAGAGATAATAGTCAATTGCCAAGCAAGCCACTGAATGCTCATAGCAAAAGCCGCCTAAAACAGACCTGGCAACGAATCATTACAGCTGAGGCGAATGAAGCTAGAATAGAAGCTGGTTGTTTTCGATCTTAACATATCCTACGTATAAATAACTTTTACATTCATAGACACTACATATAATGAATATGTTCATTTTTCATGACTGCCTGTTATGGTATTAATAAAAAGATAAGCATAGAACAAGGCGAAGACAAATAATTAGGAAAGCAATGAGGGTCTTTCTAGAAAATAAATCAATCAATAACTATGTTTTTATTAAAGTCTCATACCAAGGAAATGTTTATTAATATGTTAATTAATGAATATTAATGCTAAAATATAACTATCCACGCTTGTTAATGGCATAGATAATGTCACTAATACCGGTTAATACCAAAGCATGACACCTAGTTTTAATTGGATTGTAGACACGCAGGTATTAATCGATCAATTTGTCAAACTAGCATGATACGAAATCACAGGTTATTTTCAAAACATTATATATACATATACCTAATATATTTTGTTTATTTATATTACATATTAATACGTTGTTTGTTTAAATAGAGATTTAGAATTGTGACATTTGGGAAAATCAAAGAGCCTAGCTCACATTATAAATAAAGAGATAATAAAATAACATTAATTTATTTAACATAGTAAAAGGTTTTAAGAAACCGGTAATGTCTTGTTTATTTTAAAGCCAGCTCCAAACCCTTCGAGTTATTATGAACGCGACGCAATTAAAATGCTAATTATAAAATAAATATTCACAAAAACTTTACATTTATTTTTAAAGATACAGCTATTTAATTACTTAGTGTAGAGACGAAAAATACTACAATAGTATATCGAAATCGAAAGTGTTATTACGTTCGAAAAATTAAAAAAAGACTAACCTAACCTACAAACCCAATTTTGAGTATATTTTTTTCAACAACACAATTTTTCCATATTGATGATTACCAAATAATTACAACATTAAACATTCCTCTAAATAAATACCCTAAATACTATCATCATGCACTTCATATTTCTGATTTTTTTCAATGATAAACTATTAAAAGTCTTTGTTATTTAAACATGCTAAAACATGTAATACAACGCTTATCATATTATATACACATACCTAGTCTTGCCTTAAATACTGAAACAACAAAAGTATTTCTTTCTAATGCAAATAACATTTAATACTAATAACTACTAATAACATTAATAATAATAAACAGTGTGTTAGTAGAATTAAGTAATATAATATATATTACTAAAATTGATTACATTTTATGAAAGTATCAACAAAAAATATAACAATATTCAATTCGAAATTGTCATATTTGTCTTTTATACAGGCCTTAAATCTGTTTGGCCTCGAATTTATGAATTTACACATTTCGGCTCTGCTTGCTCGAATTATTATTTAAGATACTCGATGTCACCGAGTCGTTTAGAGCAGGCCATGTCCTCTAAAACTGACCATAATTTGAAGTCTAAAGGGTTGAGGCCTGGGTTCAATGAAGGCCAGTCTTGAGCTCTTACAAAGTCTGATCTTATAAAGTTTGGGTAGTTCCTGGCTTGTGACCAGGTGCAGAATCCTGTTGGAAAGTCCAAGGTATATTTTTAATAGTGATTTGGTGAGAGGTTTCACAACCTGATCCAGACACTTTGTCTTGTTATAATTTGGTTGAAGTTTCCACTCCTTTTCAACAAAAAAATTGAGGTTTTGGTTTCTTATCTAGGAGTTTAACTCAACAATCGCAATCGAAACGCAACAATCAAACGCAAAACACAAAACCATCACTGGCACAGGTCATGACCACGTGGTAAGACTTTTTGCTTCCTAATGGGGCTTTGCCGAATTCTGGCTTTAACAGCATTACAGACAACAGACAGTTCTTGCAGCACGCGGCTGCCCTGATCTTTTCTAGTTTTCAACAGTCTTGTTGTGTCTGATGTACGATATACGAACATGCGGCTGATACCAAGCTTTTGAAATGTCTTCAACAAGACTGACGCGATGGCTCCATACCCAAATTGGGCAAGGCCATCACTGCCATCCTTAATTTCATTTCACCAATTTATTTTCTTAAACACCCCATTCCATATTTTAATTTGATAATGAACACGAATAATATGTGAAATGGCGAAAAATAAAAAGAAGTTTTTAAAATAATATACGCGTTCCAAATTCAAAATAATTAAAAGGAAAAAAGTTTTATTTGTAACAGTATTTATAGCCAGACTAGTTATAGCGTATATAATAATAGAGTTTAATACAAACGATATCTTATATACTGTGGGTTGTAAGGAATTTAAAGGTACAGTAGTATGGCCCATCGGACACCAAGGTGCTTAGTAGTTGTTTTGCTGATTTTGTACTCTTAGTTAAGGTTTAGGCAATAATAATAATAATAAGCAAAAACACATATTGTCGTCGATAAAGCACCGTTTATTCATGTAAAATTTATTTTTGCTAGCGGCATGTATATAGCAAAGCGATTTTTTAATTCCAAGACCCCTTAAGCAGTTGGTGTGAAGACTAAGAAATTTATTTAGGCCTTATTCCTAGATACGCCCAATTTACTTAAGCCCCAAAAGGGCCTAGTAGTAATATTCATGTGTGTTAATTAAGTATCCTTTCCAAAGCTTTATGTTCTGTTTTCTGTGTCAATAATATTGTAAATGTCTCAGATTTACGATATATCACAATTTCACATGAATTTATTGTATGTAATATTACCCGACACGGCAAACAGAGACTTATTTATTATGATTTGAATTATTTAAGCAATGGCAATATAAACTCTTTCCACAAAATTTATTTTAATTTTAAATTCTCAGCAAGGGCTTCTTTCATTTGGCACGATTTTTTGTATTTTTTTTGTTATATTACTGTTTTAATAATTCAATAATGATATAATGATAATAACATGTGTCAAGGATTTTAAAAAAATGTGTTTACATGCATCGTATGAAATGTGTTTATAAGCGAATTTACTTTTTATTAATGAGGATATCTATTAATTATTAGGATTTTCCGCTTATTAAATTATGTAACAATTCGTTCTATATACTATGCACGAATACTACGTCAAGTCTTCAAGAAACCGTTATAATGACGATATGATTTATCACCAGATCGGCAGTTTTATCACAAATGGGCATTACTTACTGACCCCGATGACGTCACCGCTGGTCCAAAAGGATATCTCAAATGTGACATCAGTGTTATTGGAAAAGGCGATCAAGTCAAAATACCACCAAAGAGTGAGAAGGATGAAGATGATATTGAAGCGTAAGTACAAACGAAATATAAAGCATACTATGTAATTGGTGTTTCAGAGTTTTGGGTGTCATAAAAGAAAGTCCAACAACTATCTGTCTATTATCTTTTCTGTGCAAACTTTATTGATACATTTACCTTAGGTATTTTGACCGTTAATTCTAGTAGTCCATTGAAATGTTACAATTTGAGGACCAAACTTAACATTTAATAGGGGACGCAATTTTATTTATGGGACACATAAGGGGGTTAATATAAGCTTAACCTCAAGTTTGTGGGTTTCGCATCCTTGTCCTTCGGCTGCCATGTTGGAAAAGGGGTGAAAACACGTTTTTTGCTATATCTCCTAAACTATCTATCGTACATAAAAATTATGAAGACACACACTCTTCGTAGCAAATCGCTGTGCCTACAATTATGTTTAACTGATTTTTTTTCATAACTCCAAAATTTAAAAAGTTATAAGTAACAAAGCGAACAAATTCCTATTTTGCTTTAATAGCAATTTTCTTTAGTTTTTATCAAAAACAATGCCAGAACAATTTTGTAGAGGATGTCTTTCTGAAGATATTCCTACATATTTTTTTCATTTTGTTAATTGGAAACGCTGTAACAGCGCTACAAAGTTGACTGGGTTCGTCAATGCAATGCAAATGTAACATTTCAATGGACTATAGGAAATTTATGCAATATATACTTAGTATTTTAGAAACGTCAAAAGGACCTCGGAGACGATTTCTCACTTAAGACATGTTTTTACATTCTATTAATTACTTAAAAGAACTTTTAAATGTAATGTGACGATATCCATATGACACTTATGAACATCTTAATAGGAAATAATCGTATCCTATTAATCCTAATTGGTTATTATTTCGACACAAGTGATCTTAGCAATAATATTTATTATTTAGTTCCGCCGCGATCACATTAACAAACTTTAGAGGTTTATTATATTAGTATAGACTTAATTATCTAAGGCTAATATGGAGAGCCATTGTTTTTGAAATCAAAATGTTGTATGTCATCGCTACCATTATGTTTGTTTTAGAAATTTACTGCTTCCGGATGGTGTTACCATTGAGCGTCAAAGGGCGAGATTTATTATCAAGATATATAAGGCAGATGGTTTACCTAAAATGGATACCTCTTTACTTGCGAATATCAAAAGCGCATTTACTGGTGAAAGCCAAGACATCATTGATCCTTATGTACAAGTTTCTTTCGCTGGAATGACAGTAAGTACATTTTAGCCTATCGGATTTAAGAATGTAAACTCAGTGTTTAACATTATAATTTATTAAAAAATATTATGTTCAATAATGGTTGGATATTCAACTTTGATTGACATTTCTCGCTACTTATATTTTGCATTTGTGAAAGTAGGCGACTTGAGGTTTTCTATCTAGAATAAATATTATTAATTTTTTAAACAGGGAAAGACTTCAGTGCAAAAGAACTGTTCTGCTCCAGTTTGGAATGAACAAATTGTATTCACAGAAATGTTTCCACCTCTATGCCAACGTGTCAAAATTCAACTAAGAGATAATGTAGCCATACATCCTAGTATAATTGCCACCCATTTCATTGATTTAAATACTATTTCACATGATGGGGAAAGAGGTAAGTTTTTTGCAGCTTATCTAATCAAACAGTTGCATTCGATGAATACAACTAATTTAAATTAATTAATATAATTAATTATTATATAATGTAATCATTATTTAGTAGAAAGCGTTCTCCGGCCACAGCTGTTATTACGATATATGATTTAAATCTTCAAATTGTTTTATTTACAATTTTACTATAAACAAATTGATAGTCAACTCCTCTATCTAGCTGACTACAACTACTGAAAAGCACTCAAAACGTCACCTTGTGAATTCCCGTTTTATGCTATTTTCTTTAACTGTGTAATATTTACATAAGCTTAGCATGCTTAGCATATAAATGTTACACAATTTATGAATATTATTTACAAAACTGAGGTAGATTATACATACAAAGGAAATAGCTAAAAATATAATTACGATATAATATTATATTGAAAACTTATAGGATAATTGTAATTTGTAAAGGCTAATAATGATATTTTACAGGATTTCTACCAACTTTTGGACCAGCCTACATTTATATGTACGGATCTACTCGTGAATGTGCTCTATTAGATCAATCATCTAATTTAAATAAAGGAATGGGTGAAGGGGTGCAATACAGGGCAAGGTTCGTGTCATTGTTGTATCTAGAAGGCCAATTTATTATTTCATTACGTGTAATATATTTTATAGTTTCTATACAAATATATAAATAAATAGAAACCCAATAGCGCTACGACTCTTGGTTTTGGCCTCAAATAACTGTTTCATCATTTGTTTTATCTAAAAGACAAGTAGGTGATGAGTTTTCTGTGCCTGACGCACTCCGTCGAGTTTTTTGTCTATGGTAAAGAGTAAAGTATAGAGAAAACCCAAAAATGTAATAATGTGTGACGAGGTTTGAACCTAAGCCCTAGGTATGAGAGTCGCACGCCCAAGAAAAGCTAAGCCACGCCAAGACAAGCCAGGATAGGCAAACAATGCTCTTTTAGTGGGTCGGGTTTCTACCCTCTGATTAGTGGAGGGATAAGAGTTAACCATCCCCACGTCCGCGCGATAGCGACTGCATACGCTCGCGGGCCTGCATTTGTTCATTTTAACCTTCTTTATAAAAAAAAAAAGACAAACAATGCTCGATAGATTGAAATTTTAAGTAACAAAAAGTTTACACCTCAAATAAATGATTTTGAAAATACTTTACTTTTCGTGACTATGTCTTAATTATTAACCGGTATAAGGAATGTTAGGATTAGGAATTACCATACCCAAGCCATATTGACTCCGTCCTTTATTCCTTCTTGCTTCATCAAGAATGTTTGAATCTTAATATCTTAAAGTTTAATATCATATCATTATCCGCAGAATTCTAATATCTATACGCACTGAAGTGATTGATAATTTTGAAACGCCATCATCGGAAGTTGAAGTTGAACCAATAATGCCAATAAACGAATTTACCTATGTGAAACATGAAGAGTTTTTCTTGTTCGGAAGCGTCTTTAATGTGAATATGATTGACAAGAAGTTAACCGATAAACCGATCACCTTTGAACTCAGTATCGGAAATGCCGGCAATTCGTTAGACGGCCCTCACTCTTCGATGAGGAGACCGCAAGACTTGGCTGTCGAATCATTAGGTAAATATAATGAAATTTACTCAAATATATATATATATATATATATATGTATGTATATTACCTACCTTGCCTTACTACCGTATACAGTAGCTAGCTTTCAATATTATTTATTTACAGAAATGCTCTCACCTCTGTACCAACTCATTAAAATTTAATTCAGAGTTAATGTACCAATATATCCTAGTTTGTGTGGGAAGCAATTAGGAACTTCATTAATATGAACATAATATGATTAGTAAAGAGGGGAAATTTCAATTCAAATTAATATATAATATCAAATTATAGCTTCCAAGTACTTTACAAATTAAGCGATAGTAGTATTTCATCACGTCTACTAGTAGTAGTCTTACTTATACTTAATATCCTATAGGCCATATCCGTTAGATGAGGCAGAGGCCACATTGAGTTCAGTGTGAAACGCGTTCAGTCTTGAGCCTCGTATTTCACCTCGCTCCAAGTCTTTCCAGCTCTTTCCTTCATCTGCAACTGTACGACTTCCGCTTTTCTTGCGGGTACCAATCAAGCGCCAGCTTGGAGAATCTATTGGAATCTCTGTGGAGTATATGGCCTATTCATTTCCACTAGCATCCTTTGCACTGAATAGTGTTCTCGGGGCATTAGATACTCATAGCGGTTGACAAAAACTTGGAGTCGGTGCGAGATGTCTATAGTACACTTCCTCGTTTCACACCCATAGGGCAGCACAGATTTGACGTTGTGCCCGAATATTTTTACCGATTCCGATAGCCCTATTAATTTGCCCTTCCGTAGGAAATGAATTTTTACTGTTACTTATGCTTCTATAATATATTTTATCATATTATATAAGATAACTAGCAGACTCAAACAGACCAAGCATTGCTGTGGCTAAGGTTTTTGTTATATTACATAGTAGTAAGTATTCAAGGGATACGGTAGGAGAACTTATGTGAAAGGTAGACAGGTTATGTGAAACGTTGGTGCTTTTAACACAGAGCCATCTGTTAGAATTGTATATTGAGATGTAAGCTATCCTATCTTTTAAGTTAGATCAAACTGCACACGGTGTGAAAATTTGATTGATATAGGTTCGGTGATTTAGGAGTCCATAGCGGACAAACAACGTGACACGTAATTTATATATATATTTAGATTTATTACAGTAATAGTAACTTAAATACTGTAATATTAACTTTATCGGAAATTTAGTATTTGCATTAGCTAAAGGAATTATAATAAAATCAAAATAAAATCAAAAATAAAAAAATAAAAAAGCCTTTTAATTCTTACAGCAGAACAAGTTACATTAATTAAGTTTACTTACATACTAGTGTTAGTAATTATTTGTATCCTAAATTTAGTTGTGTTAGTTTTTCCCAGTTTTAAACTATTATATTTCTGTAAGAACTCCTCTATGGGTGAAGGCCTCCTCCAAAGATAGCCAGTCCTCTCTCGATTGGGCTACTTGGATCCAGTTGAGACGAGCTGTTTTTTTTATTTCGTCTTCCCAGCTAGCCACAGGTCTGCCTCTCTTTCTTTTTCCCTGTGGACCCGCCCAAGTGGTTACCGTTTTTGTCCATCTCTTGTCACGTAGCCGCGCCACATATCCGGCCCACCTCCATTTAAGTGACTGAGCGTGTTCTAATCCATCTCTTGCCTTGGTTATATTTCTAATTTTAGTGTGCCTTATTTTTTGTATCTTTCTAATATTTAGCATACTACGTTCTATACCCCGCTCATGCAATTATTTTATCTTTTGTTTTTTTTTTGTTAAATTTAAAAGGAATTACTTATGCTTAATTATTCTTTTTACTTCTAGACGAACTCAAAGCCGATACTGGATACTGGCAGAGCACAACTCACGATATGAAAGCTCAGTCAAATGACAGATATTATTACTACCTACCATATTGGGACACCAAGCAGTGTATGCATGTTCGCAGTATATGGCCGGACCATCGCCGCCGTTTATATAATTCAAACATGTTGAGCTACATATTAGATATATTGGTAAGTAAAAAAAGTCTTTTTCTATACATATTCCCATTATATACATACTTTCATATGATATAATTCGGTCTAATTGCAATATTGAAAATAAGCATATGGATTTTTAATATTATGGATATATCATAATTTTTTATATTATCCTAAACTTATATAAGCTTTGCATACTGTAATTTGGTCAGATCACACTGTAAAGACTTTTTTAGTTTGGACAAATATATTTCAGAAAACTGTGACTGTATATCTAGGGTAAACAATTTGAATATATAGCAATGTGATGACATTTTTTATATGCCGAGCGCGGAAGCTGACTAAATTAAAAAAATAATCACGTAGCATTGAATATATTTTGTAGGAGGATGGAATCACAGACGCTGAAATGGCTCTAAAAACCAATGGAAACTTTGAAAATACAGCTCTAGCATCATTAAAGTCTGTGATGGAAACAGTCACTATCCGCTGCGCAAAATATATCGAATACATGAAGAATGGTCCCCCACTCGGGAATACAAAACTTGATCGAGAAAGAGAAAAGTTATGCATTTACGAAATTGTAAGTTCCTGAATTGCTTCGTTGTGCATGATAATAAAGAAATCAATTTTGTTACACAAACTAATATGTTATAATCTTTAGTATTGTTCCCTAATTGATAAAGTTGACATGCGTCATTAGATACGCAAAATATTTTTTTTAATAAAAGTACATCTATGAATTTAAAGTTTATCAGGCATTTAAGGTATTTATTCAATATTGTATGAAAATTTCAAAATGTATTCTTAGGAACAACTCGCAAACTTGGCTCGAACTCTCAAGGCAATTATAACAAAACATTCCGTCAAAGACCGGCTGAAAACCACCTACGCCTATATAAACCGATTAAGATATATATGTGAAGACGTGAGTATATATATTCATTTCATTTTTTAACTCTTAAACACTACTTTGTGACTGTTGTTTACTTTAAATTCCGTTCAATAATAATTTTGTATATTCAAGAAGAACTAAACTAATATTATAACACCAACGTAATGACGTCTTCTTGTTAAACGTTTAGCTTAGTTCACTATAAACTGATATTGCGTCGTCGTTTTTTCAGTTGATTTAATTTCAATTTATTACAAAGTAATAAATGATTCTTATATTGTAGTCACAACATGCCATGCCCGATATCTTCATATGGATGATAAGCAATGGGAAGCGTGTAGCATATCAACGCATACCCGCACGAGACATAATTTATTCAGATCGACCCGATGAAATTGGCCGACTTTGTGGCAAAATGCAAACACTATTCCTAAAGGTAATATATATTAAAAGTGTTCAAAAATTGTATTGTTTGTTATGAACACTGGTCTATGGTTAAGTTATTCAGTAGTGGTTAAGAATTCATAATTTTTTTTTTGTAGTGGCCAGGTAAGAAAGCATCGGCACCAAGCGGTTGGACCGTTCCAGCTAAAATTGAGATTTACCTTTGGCTCGGGCTCTTGCAAGACAAGACGCATTTCATTGATGGCTTACCTCGGGGTTATTCATTAAGTCCAGAATTAAAAAATATAGAACGACCTCGGGCCAACCCACCGGGCACTATATTCTATTCTGAAAGACATGTAAGTTTAAAGTTTATTATACTATCAATGGTGATTATTATAACATTGAATTATAATTCCAAACTTTTAAACTTTTACAGAAGTTCCAGATGAGAGCCTACATTTATCAAGCGAGGTCATTAATAGGCTCTGATTCCTCTGGATTGTCTGATCCATTCGCTAGAGTTGTCATTGAAGATTGTTCGGCGACTACCCAAGTTATTGACGAAACTCTAAGTCCAACTTGGGATGAACTCCTCGTGTTTGATGACGTGCTATTATATAGCACAATAGATGAAATAAAAAAGAATGCACCGACTATATGTATTGAAATTTTTGACCAGGATAAAGTTGGAAAATCTGATTTTATCGGGCGTGCTTTAGCTAGGCCGCATGTTAAATCATTGTACGAAAAGTATGAAAAACCGGACTTTCCACCTAGTCTCGAGTGGTATAACATTTATCGTGGTGGAGAAAGCGCTGGAGAGCTATTAGCTACATTTGAACTCCTTGAAGTACCTTTAAAAGAAGGAACGCTTGAATTACCTGAACTTCCAGAAGCTAGAGAATCTAATGGGAAACCACCAGCTGATGTTAATAAAGGTCCGATACTTCCAGTTCCAGTTGGAATTCGACCGACGTTGTCTAAATACCGGATTGAAGTACTTTTTTGGGGCTTGCGGAATCTGAAGCGTATACATTTGCTTTCCGTTGATAAGCCTAGAGTTGATATTGAATGTGCCGGTCACATTATATACTCCTCTATAATACAAAATACAAAAAGAAATCCCAACTTTGCAAATCCCGTTAAATACATAGATGTGGAATTGCCTGATCAAGATCTTTATCGTCCACCATTAACCATTCGCGTATTGGATTGTCGCAGCTTTGGTAGAGTCACCTTAGTTGGTACTCATACTATCAATTCCATCCATAAATACATGTATATACCAATGAGCAAACGAGAAAGAGAAATAGAAGAGCGAAAAAAATCTTTAATACAACTTCAAAATGTTGACTTGCATAATAATCGTATAATCCAAGACGATATAATTATGACTACAGATGACAGAGATTGTTGTCCTTTAATTATACCCGATTATCCGTACGGTACATCTTATGGCTCAGATGCAACATCTCCAATGCGCAAGAAAACACCGGGATATGCTAAGCGTCAACTAAGTAGAAAGCGTAAACAAAGCTCGGCGTCAATACCGGAGGACGATGATAGTAACAAGGATTGGTGGACAAAATATTTTTCTTCAGTTGAGAACATGATAGATGAAGAAAAGGAGAATAAAAAAGAAAGGCAAGGTTTGTTACAACCTTGTCAATTAACTTATATTGATGAGACTCACTCACCGCGAGATGAAGGTAATTCCCCACGAACTGAACGCATAAGGCGGCGTCAAACCGTATCGCCAAAGTCTAAGATGAGTCCAACTATAACTAGTATCAGTGAAGTACCATATTCAACATTGGCTAAAGTAAGTTCCATTATATATTTATGATTTACAATATACTTTTTCAATTTACTTTTCTATAGTATTGGTTCTCATTATTTTAGATATATCCACATGAGTTAGAAGCCGTACCAGAATATGAAGAGTTCAAAGATTGGCTACATTCGTTTGACCTTTACCGTGGCAAGAAAACTGGAGATGATACAGAAGATGACAGTCGCGTTGTTGGCACATTTAAAGTTTGTATAAGACTTTAATCATATGATACACAAATTTTGCTCTTTATAATGATTACACATATTTTTACAGGGAGCTCTTAAAGTATACAAATGGCCATTATCAAAGAATATTGACGATCATAATTCGATTGGATTTGATCCCAGCAATGGATTTTTCCAGGCAGTTCCAAGTAATGAGCCGATTCACGTTTTAATAAGAGTCTACATAGTGAAAGCTACCGATTTACATCCTATGGATTTTAATGGAAAAGCAGATCCATACATTGTACTTCATCTTGGATCACGAAAAATAAGCGATAAAGAACATTACCAATCCAAACAGCTAAATCCTGTGTTTGGACGATGTTTTGAAACCGAAGCAACTTTCCCACAAGACTCCATGTTAACAGTTCAAGTTCTTGACTGGGACTTGCTGGGAAAAGATGATTTGATTGGTGAAACAAAAATTGATTTAGAAAATAGATTCTACAGCCGCCATCGAGCAACTTGTGGACTACCGACGAAATACGACGAGTAAGTAAAAAAAAATATAATGTAATTATTTAATATTCAAGAAAACACAGGTAATATAAAACTCTATTAACAATTTTTAGAGAGGGATATAACCGTTGGCGTGACGCATTGAAACCAACTCAGATTTTGGCCAAACTATGCAAAGACATAAAAATAGATGCGCCTGTTTATGAATATGGGCGTGTTAGAGTTGGTCGAACGATATTCAACATGTCTATGGACGACCCAGAATTGTTTACTAATCCTGATACAATTCAAGAACAAATGGCATTAAATGTCCTTCGGCGTTGGCATGAGGTTCCCCGTCTCGGGACACATCTCGTTGTCGAGCATGTAGAAACTCGGCCACTTTACAATCCTAACAAGCCCGGTAAGCATTGTGTAGATACTAATTATTCAAAAATTAAATTTATATAATAGCTTGACTAAATACATAAGTACCTCAAGTAATCGATAATTAACTGTTTAAACTCAAACATTTAATTTCTTCGGTAGCTAATGCAATGTAAATAAAATATTTATATTCAGGTATTGAACAAGGCCGAATAGAAATGTGGGTGGATATGTTCCCAATGGACATGCCTCTTCCGGGACAAGCCGTAAACATCGCACCAAGGAAACCTAAAGCGTATGAAATGCGAGTCATTATATGGAACACCGATGACGTAGTTCTTGAGGACGATGCCTTCTTTACCGGTGAAAAAATGTCTGATATATATGTAAAAGGGTGAGTTGTATTTCGGTTAATATCATGTTTTTATTCAATTATTAAAACATAGCAGATTTAATAATTATATTATAGTATAATCTACGTTGACGTTTCGAAACACTATTGTGCGCCTTGTTCAAAAGTATCTATGAATGAGAGTTGTATTGTGTGCTGTGCTGAAAAATATCGATGCAAGAAAATTTCTTTAAGTTCTTCTTTCATCAACATTCTAATTGGTGGCTATTTATTTCAATTTTTTTTCACAGATGGCTGAAAGGTCCAGATGATTGTCAAAGTACTGACATACACTACCGTTCATTGACTGGCGAAGGGAACTTCAACTGGCGTTTTATATATCCCTTTGATTACTTAGAGGCCGAGGAGCGTATCGTCATATCACGAAAAGAATCCATGTTTTCTTGGGACGAAACTGAATGTAAAATACCAGCCCGACTGGAATTACAAGTTTGGGATGCAGATCACTTTTCAGCGGATGATTTTTTGGGTAATACATTAATTGTTAAAAAGACATATCGTAAATTATTTACTAGAAATATTAACCTCAAGCTTACATTTCAATATTGTGGATTATAGAGCACGAAGAATAGTAGACAATTTTGAGACCTATCTTTATTCAAAAATATCAAAATCCTTTTAAGTGTGGAAAAACGATATCGATTTACGAACATGCATATTCTATATTAGTAATATAAAATTATAATCGAAGTCTTATTTCAGGGGCTTTAACATTGGATCTAAATCGCTTCCCCCGTGGTGCAAAATCATCAAATCTTTGCAGCTTGGACATGTTACGAAATGACGGTACAGTGCCAATGGTGAACATTTTCAAGCAGAAGCGTATAAAAGGCTGGTGGCCTTTTTACACTAAACGAGACAATGAAGAAATGGAACTCACGGGCAAAGTTGAGGCTGAAATACATTTACTTTCTCGAGAAGATGCGGAGAAGGTACCAGCAGGATTAGGACGGAGTGAACCAGATCCATTGGACAAACCAAAGTTCGTATATCCATGTTATTCTTTTAAATACTTAGCTAGAATCTTTTCGCAGCTATAAAATAAATGTTAAAATGTTATATATATAAAATTATTTGAGTCATGTTTTGTTACAGTCGTCCTGATGCATCATTTATGTGGTTCTTGAATCCACTGAAATCCATACGCTACATTCTCTGGCACAACTACAAATGGACCATCATTAAAGCCGGAATGGTAATTGGATTTGCTTTAATGATCTTATTGTTCGTGTACGCAGTACCTGGCTACACAGTGAAGAAGTTCCTCGGAGCTTAAAAAACAGAAAATTTAACAAAAGTATCGATCGCTATTATATGCTTCATACAATAAAAATTATATAAAAAGCAGTTAAAAGTCAGTACAATGTAAACTCACAGAAGAGACATACAATCATAAAAATCAATGAGTAGAGAGTTTGTCACGGATAAGTCCTGTATAACTCTATACTGTCGTCTTATAAAATAGTCTATATATACCCGAAATAATTTAATTTAATTTAATTATTTCGGGGTATATTAAAAGGTTTATTGGTTATACTTGTATAATCCATAAACCAGCACATTTCAATTCAAATCTGTAAACGATATGTGAGAAGATTTTTGATTTACGCGATAAATTCCCTTGATCTATCGACACATTTATACCTAAAGTCAGGCTCTAAAATACGTTGGTGTAGAGACTGAAACCATCTTAATAGATTTACAAAGCTTCTTTAGAGATCACTCAGAATATCTCGGAGTAATCAGCGATATATTCGCGGACTAAAGGATTTAAAAAAAATATGTGAAGGTAAAATCTTACTGATCATGGAATAGTATGTTATGAGGGTAAATACGATATCAATTACTAACATGACAGACATTACTGACATGTTACTAGTGTAAGACAGCATCCATAGACGCGAATAGAACTGAAACTGTTTAACTGTACTCGACCATACTGAACTTTTGTCATGAAGTAATCGACCACAATATTAAAGGATATGTTACCGTATTAAACACTTTTATACACATGAAACCGCGCAAAATGTCGGCATACTTTGGACCTAAAATTGTGGAGATTAGAGAAATTGACGAGATTTTCTTCACAATGTGTGACATAAAAGTCTATTTTCTTTAGTTTTTGGTGTAACGCAAATTGAAGAGCAGGTTAAAAAAGCTTAGAAGCTTAAAGGTTTATAAAGCCTATATCTCTAATATAATATATTTTATGTGCATTGATATCTCATATATACTATAGTATTTTGTATCAAACACCTTCTTAACTACCTATATTATAAAACGTAATATCATTTACATTTCACTTCAACATATTATGAAAAAAATATATCTAGATTCTATATTATATACTTTTGAATATATTTACAACTTTCTAAAATAAATATATTATTATCTATTATATAACAAATTTCCTTATTATATTTAGGTGATTAATGTTTATAAAAGACATATACATTTATAATATTAGTCGTTATGACATAGGGTATTAGATTTGTAATCAATGTATGTATATTCTTAATACTCTCCTATATTTTCTTATCGCAATTGATAAAGGCTTATTTATAAAAACTAAATCGTGCTAAAACACTGTTGTAATTAATGTTTTTTTCTCTTTCCATCAAATTCACTTAGATGAAAAATGAGAAATGCGATAGAAGACTGATCTGTCACTTCTGACGGATCAGTTCTTCCAATCGAATTTCAGTGAAAAATGCTAGTAAAATATTTAGGACATACTTGTAATATATCTGTTATTACGAATATTTGTATTCGTGTTTGGTTACGTCATACATAAGTCATCAAGACAAAAGTATTTTGCAGCAACCGCGTTTGTTTTGATTGTTTGGTGTCAGTTCGGGTTAGTGTGGCTAAGTTTTATCATCGAAGGTCGAGGCAGAATACGCTATTCCACCCGTATCTCATATTTCAACGTCTTTCGTTCCACAAATGAGCTATGTTTAAGGCAGTTTTTGTTGCACTTCTCGTGCAACCGTGTCGAACCAACTAACCACATAAGGATTTCCGAACTTATTTGAGTTAGAGCCTTACCTCACCGAGATGCCCTGGCGTCGTGGCCAGCGAAATCGCCAACAAGTTCTTATTGATATGTATGCCGGCTTACTCACTTGGCGACAGTTATTTGCACATGTTTGTATGCTCCGTCACCCACTCAGTAGCCAACCAGTTGCCAATAGTTTAATAATTGCATGGTATTTTCTTAATCTTCATAGAGTTTAAGAAAAACACCGCTTTGGCTTCGGTTTAATACCAACAGATGTGCATATTTTTTCGGTGTATCTTTTTGCGACGCTGTTAATAATATAATAACAGTGCAGTCATTTCCACGTCCATTCCTGACTGTGTTCAGACAGAACTGAATGCATTGGCGATGCGATTTGGTGACTCAGTTTGGCGACGCAGCGACGCCAGACGTCAGCCATGGCAACGTCGCTGGCCACGTCACCAGGGCATCTCGGTTAGGTATGGCCCTTAGGGTACTTGAAGAAAAGAACGTACCAATCTTAAAAGGCCGGCAACGCAGTCGCGAGCCCTCTGGCTTTGAGAGTGTCTATGGGTGGCGGCTTTTAATATCAGGTGAGCCACCTGCTGTTCTTTTATAAAAAACCTCTGAGACGTTAGCAGCTGTAATTAAAAAAAGGCAACGCGCTTGCGAGCCTTCTGGCTATGTGTCACTAACATCAGGTGAGTTTCCCTGCCCGTTTGCCTCCTACATAAAAAAAGCTATTTGAGTTTGAGTCATTCTGAAAGGGTACAATATCGAGGAGGTGAGAGTGTAGAGATGAAACCGTTTTATTGTGATTCGATGCGCTAACATCATGACGTTTGTCGTGTCAACACATTATATTATATTCGGATTAGCGAAATTGTTGACAATTGAACGGAACGCACTGTCGTTTCATCTTTTGGATTGTATCCGGTCTCCTACGCAAAATACTTTTGTCTCTACGCAAAATATATTATAATTATATCAGGGTTAGGGTATTTCGAGTAGAAGTGTCAGGTATCTATGCGTTGTATATATTTTAAAAATTTCTAGACGTTCCTTATGATTTTACTTATATATTAAAGATAATTTTAATGTTAATACTTCTAACCCGCCCTTTGCGTGTTTTTAAAATAGACAACCCTAATTCTTCTGTTTTAAAAAAATGTAATCTTTAAAAATATAATAAGTGTTAGTTATCAAGTAGTCCATAATATTAATAAATAATAAACCTTTAATATTTATATTGATTCAGATGATATTTAAAAAAAATATTGACTCTGTAGCTGTCCTCATATAAAAATGTATGTTTTGATATTTCCATTGTACTGTAATTCATTGAATATTTCGAATTTTAAAAATGTATTATTATATAATCAAGTTGGTTGTTAAGAATTATGTAAGACCAAAACTATTATTGGCTTTTTGATGTTGTTATAACTAGGTATATCTTTGTGAAAATGGACACTTTAAAACACTTCGTACTACGTTACATAATTATGATGATAAGATTAACTGGGGGCCTACTACGATGTTTCAATGATGGTAAACTTTTCCATTGTTCCGTTTCTTACCAAGCCTACTTTCAGGCCAATCCTACAATTAGCAAAACCTCGTTCTGTGTTTCTAAAATTATTAAAACGGTATAAAACCTTTAGTTTAAACCGATAATATCCAAAAAGAAAAAGAAAATTGAGGGATACTAAAAGTATTTGCTAATTATAGCACAGCCGGAGGATAAGCACAGAACTTATCATTAAAAACGTTCCTGGTAGGCCGCCATTGCTATTATGAGTCTGTCCTTTACACTTTTTTAACTACTATTAAATGTTAACACATACAAGATACCGTCGCGAATTATTTCTCTTGCTAATAACATAAATATTAATCGTATTCAAAAGTCTGAAGTCATATCACTAACAATATGTAAAATTAAACAGCACATGAAAGGTAACCAAAGATTTTTGTATGGCAATCTTATTTAGAACTAAATCGAACCTCGAATAAACATCATGGAAAGTTATGTTTACACTGGCAAAATCTATAATAATTATTGTCGTTTATGAATACTTGGAATCTCTAATTACGCTGCTTGCTTTGCTCACTTGCTTGCAATACTATTAATATATTTCAACATTTAGGAAGAGATTTTTATGTAGTCCCTTACGATCATTTCAAATGCATTAAGAATGGCAAGGTGATGATAGGTCTTATATGCTCCAGATAATTTTTATCGATCAAGCCCGTTTCGCAATTTCGTATTAATCGTGGATAGCTGGGGAATCTACGCCCTATAGGATTGCATTTTTAACCAATTTTAACAAGCTCTCCGACTGTTGGCTTTGTAATTTTATGTGGGACCAGTTTGTTGAGTAAGAGTAGCAACATCATAGGTTTGTAAGGAGCTCAATGCATAATTTTGAGCAATTTGTATTATTTTTCTTTATAAAAATTCCAACATAGCTTATGTATGAAACAATTTGTGTTAACGATTATATTAGCAATACATATTTATAACTAAATTCTGATCGGCTAATATGTGGTAGTTATTTACTTATAAACGCCACTTAAATTTAGACCCTTGCTAAGAATTACTATCCTTTAATAGAGAAAGTATTGAGATTTTCTTGCCTCAATGATGGCTTTTTATAAGTAAGAGTCTCGTTATTTAGTTGCATTTCAAATGTCTATTTGAAATGGTAATCGTTTATTCATGGTTTCACATATTAAATTTGTATTTATCTTCAATAGTAAATTTATGTAAATGTAATAGTATCATAAATATACTTAAACTCGGATTTAGAGCAATTTCATCAATTTCATTCGCTGCGATAACCTTTACAAAACTACTGTAAAATAAATTCAAGGTGTTTTTTACTTCCAATTATTTAATATTAAAAATAACCCAGAATATCTCCACTGTTCAGGTGGCGACTGACATCGACAATTTTCGCCCGATGTGAATATTCGCATGAATATTTGTTCGCGTGAGCATGCTCACAACATCTGAATATTCGCGATTCGCCTGTACTCCATCCGATCCACAGTTGCAGTCAAAGTGATTCGCCAAACAACCGACAGCCGAGTGGAGCGCGCTCGGAAGCTCGGCGCTCGTATGGAGCGCGCTCGGAAGCTCGGCGCTCGTATGGAGCGCGCTCGGAAACTCGGCGCTCGTATGGAGCTGCTCGGCTCGATGGACTGACATGCCGAATGCTATTCGACTTGTAACGTGCTCACTGCTCACATCGAGTGAATATTCAATGTCAATCGCCACCTTTATTAGCGTACATTTGTAATTTTGACCTTACTTATTACCCACATACATTGTTAACTTCTCGAACACAAATTTATCGATAAAGCTGTTCTGATTATTCTTCGGTTTTAAATGTATTCTAAACGATTTAAAAATGTAATGGTTCTTAAATATATAATGTACTCGTAGTTCTCATGTGTATCGCATATTTTAAGCATAATATAATTTAATAAAACTATATGAAGCGAGTTTCATTTAAGCAATATAGCCCCGGATTCACAATACTATATATACTCATATATATAGTAACTTCCCGAATGGAACACACATAAATGTTATATGAGTACATAGTTATAACATTTATGTCCAAAAGGTCGTTCCATTTGAGGCCAATGCATTTTCAGCATTTTGCTAAAACTTGTCTCGTTTGAAAAAAGCCCTTTTTTAATATATTACAAGTGTTGGTATGTTTCTGCGATGTTAATATGTTAACTTGTCCTTTTTCAGAATTATATTCTATGCCCTTCATTACTATACCAAGGAATCGACGTAAGTAAAAATATATATAGAGGCATATCGATAGTTAATGTTTTCGAAAAATAACATACCTGAAACAATACAAGCTAGACTTGGTACAACATAAATAAACGTTAGACAAATTATTTTACTTAATCTCTTAAAAGACTTCAAAATTACTTTAGTAGACATCACTGAGAATTTGTTATTTGAGAAATTCCAATACTTTAAGACTTCGAGAAGTTAGCAACGGCGGCGCCTTCGCCGACAACGGCTACGACGGCGACGGCGACACCCACACCTTCGTCTTCGACGTCTTCGACAACAACGCGCGCCTCGGGCTAACCATGTAATAAAATGAGAACCTTTTCTTTCCAGGAAGCCTAGTGTTGCCCCGTTATCGAGAACTGACTGAACTGATCTCTTCAGATCTTCGGTAGGCTCTTCACCATGCTCGTCCTGGAGGTGTTGCACTACATCGGTTAATGTTACACCATCCACATTCTCCTGCAGGTACTGTGTAATAAGCCTACCGAAGGGTTGGACTTTTTCATTTGTATTCATTTCGAATTTTTAACACGTGTATAAATAATTCTTCACAACGGCATCAGAACATATAATTATAAATTTAAGTTTAATACACTTTCAGCTATTGCAAATACAACAAAATTTACCAAGATTAACTCCAGAAGTGATTTGACAAATGTTTTCTGTCATGTATCCTTCTGTTTTCAAATTACTTCTTTTAAAAATACTTACCAAAAAGGTTTTATACATATTTTATTGAAAGATTACCATAAATTAAAAAATAACTGAAAACTTAATTGAAATTGTCAGTTTCGACATTAATGAATGTTTTATTGAGATTTATAAATTACTACGACAAACTGTCTTATATCCATGGCTATATAAATATGTTACATTAAATACAATCAATATTCCAAAAGTATGTAAATTTTGTAAAACAACCACAAACACCAAATTCACAATGAAGGAGACGGAAAAAGAGCAAAATGAGAACATGGCAAAAATGGTAATAACTGCATTTCGCCGTCTGGAAGACAAGACCGGCGTGTCTGCCATTGATATCACGAAGTATTTGCAGGACAAATTTGGCCATGTTTGGAGCACTTATAACTTAACTAGGCGAGCAGAGGAGACGTTAAATTGGAGTGCGGCTTTAGGGTTTCTTAATAAACGCGGTAATCGATATTTGGAAAACTTGGCCCGTGAGATGTGTGGCTGTCGTAAGCGTTGCCCTCGTAGACGCAGACGCCCTAGGAAACGATGTTGTCGACGCAAACGACGCCGATGTTGTTAGCAACTCTGTTGTGGTCACTAACAGTGACATTGATTCTTGTAATAAAATCATTTGTTTGGTCACACGATTCATTCATTTCAAATCAGTCTAACGCTTACCGTCGTAGCTAATTATTATAGCCACTTAAGTCCCAACCTTAAATCGACAAGTCTAGGCATCGGAATAACTGTATCGTAATTAGGCGTATAAAATATCGCAGTAATTGTATATTATATGATTCGCTGCAGGGTCTTTTACTAAATCTTTAATGTATAAATCAGAGGGAATCGAGTATACACTTCCAAAAAACATACATACATTTATTAATATTACAAAATGTTACCCGTATATACATTAAACCTAGGGAGCCTGTTTAACGTAAGCCGTTTCATTGTTATATTTAGGTATAATAAAACAATTCATTAAGAAAATTATTTATTTTTATTATATTGAGAATTTAGCTAAATATTAAATAACATTATCTATTCGTATAACTTCACAAGATTACCTACACCGTTAACAATGAAAATAGATATACAGAAGGAATATTTTTTTTGTATAATCAAGTTTTCTCTTTATCGGCCTTAGGCTTTTCGCCGGCAGCTGTAAATCGTTCAGAGAACATAAGCGATCAATTAAATTTTTCGTGTATATATATATATATATTTATTAATACATACGTAACATCGTGCCATTTGACCAAAAGAAGCATTTAATGTAAGATGCGTCACGTTTGGATGCTTCCTCTCGCAAATTAGATTTTAGCGATTTGCGCAGTGTTTTTGCAGCAATGTTAGAATAGTTTACGTAACTGAAAGAACCAATCATGTTTGAAAAGTTAATTATTTCTGATGAATTAACATTGATACAAAAGTTTCATACGGAAGACACGTGTTCATGTGGACCTAGACACAAATGCGATATGTTCATTAAGTAACATCCAAATTGAATAGTCCCTAGATTAAACGAAGTTGTAAGAATCATTGCTTTGTCTTCATTACTTTTTTCGTCATCCCGAACCCCACAAACCAGCAAACAGAGGCAACTTCTTGTAACTTACTTTAATCCTGCCATACGCCACGTACTCATTGTTTACTGTTATATTAAATACTTGTACTTAGTATAATTTCCTAATTTACCATCGCATGCCCTTATTAAACATTTAAAATCCAAATTATTGGATAGAATTAATATTCGACTCAATTTTATCAAATTCAGGTTGTCAATTTTGACTGACAATTAATATGAATGTCAATAAAGTATAATAAGTATGTATCTCGGAAAACGGCAGCTCATGTCTGAGCTGAGATGAGAAACAAGACGGTAATTCCCTTCTATTGATTTCGTAGAAGTGGAGTTTATAACTTTCTATAGATCAACGACTTTGATTCTTTGGTGATTTCAGTGTAACTACAAATAATTGCACAAAATATCTTCAATAATATTCAATTAATCAATCAGACAGGTCTTATTAAACAGACAAAATCATAATTCCCCAATATATAATATTTTATTTTAAACCAGCTCCCGCCCGCGTTGTTTCGTGTATTTTACTAAATTCCTTTGCGACTTCTTCATCGAATAATCTGTCAATCAAATCAGTGTATGGCAAATTTATTATAGGTAAATAATAAGCCATTTGTTATATTTATATTAACTTACATTTATAGTAACAGTATTTATTTATAGTAGGATGATGCCATAAAGATGATGTCTTCAAGCAATGTTCAATTGAATATAAACATATATTCATATTGTCTCTCAATTCAGCGAGTTTGTCATGTTAAGTTGTAAAGGAAATGTAATTATTTATATTATATGAATTAGTTAACATATAAATTTCTACAATTTGAAGGAATTCATTTTTATTGTTATATATGTTACTTATGATTTTCGAGTTATAAGTTGACTTGTATTATCTATTGCAAAGCGATAGGGATATCAGGAATTCACTTCCATATAGGTATTTATATCATCCGCATAATATTTATAAGTTAAACAATTTGTACAACTATATGTAAAAAAATTAAATTTTGTAAACACAAAGATATTGAAAGCTCCTATCAAAATTTGACGGAAACGTTTAAAAATAACAAGTGTCAACTACTATATATATATTTATATATATTAATACATAATAGCTTATCGTGATTAATGAATTATTTAAAATAATTTTACATTTTACTTACTTTTATAGAAAAATCTGCTGTCGAAGCAAGTTTGACAGTTAAATTTCAAAACTTACTTAGAAACCTGAAAAATAGGTTGTCGTTCTTTCATTCCGTCTTGCGATTCAAATAAGTTTCAGTTTATAGGTGGTCATGGTACGAAATAATGCGATTGTCTGTAGGTATCTAAACTCAACTGGATTGTTTTAAGAATGTTCATGGTAGGCCCCCAGGGCCCGCTGAATTTCTAGTGTTAGTGTACATAAAAAATAATCTTTTCTGAATGCGTATAGTCTGTTAAAATGGTCTGACGTCTTCTGCTGCACCAGTAATTTTCAGCTACGCAGTTTACACTAATTTTAGCAACTTAAAAAAAACTTTTATTACTTAATTGTTATGGAGTTGGGTGTTATGTTATTTAAGATAGAGGGTATGGAAGACAATCTACACCAACCGAAACCAATAGATTTCGATGCATTAGCGAGTTCGTCGTTAATTCGAAACGTTGGCTGGCCAACTGGCTTCATCAGTATTCTTCATATTGACAATTTGAATAGTTCCTAAATATTTGTCTGCACAGCTATTTGATCAACTGGCTGAACATCTTTCAAGCCGTTAGTTTAACGGCTAGGCTATTAATTGAACGGCTGATTAAGCTAGTTGGCTGCGACATATACACCAACCGTTGTTGTCAGCCGTTACTAAGTGACTTTTTAAATTTTAATAAGGTGTACATGTATATCTTAATAGTTTGACTTTACTACATCAAAGGACAAAGTAAGGATAGATAGGTAAGGGTTGTCGTAAAACTCAGCAAATAAATATTTATATTATCTCTTTATTTTTCATTATATTTACATTTAATATAGCAACAGAGAAGTTTAACATTCAGAGCTAAAACTTGTTCAATTACACTTATTGCTTCGTTTGTTAACTAATCTTCAGGTGCCTAACAGGTAATGCCAATCAGGGCATCTGTAACCAACTGATTAATTGCATTGTTACAGTTTAAGCACTTTTAATCGCCTATTAAACACTTATATAGGCGCATCACTCGCACAAGACGGTACTACGATGGCACTTTCAATACGTTGTTATCAGCAATGGCATTAGTATCAAATGCTTTCACGGTTGGATTGTCTGTTTCAGAAGAGGATTGGCGTGTACAAGTAGCGGCACGAAACTCTAGCGCTGACCGTTATTGCGCAGAAGTAAAAAATAAGGTACCGGAGGGGGGCTAGCGGAATGAAGAGCGTCGATTTGCTCTCCAGTCGCATTCCGTCCCCCGCACCACAGTACACATGCGCAGCAATCCCCTCTACGCCAGCGCTAGACTTACGTGCCGCAGCCTATACCTTGCGCTTAAAATATTAATCCTAGCTAAACAAATAAGCCTTAAGTGCCGCCATTCGATACAATAGTAAAAAGTTATCAACGCATAATATAACAAACAGTTGGTACATGGTAAATGTATTACATTTAAAACTTTCAATTGAAATTAGATTTATAACAATATTGAGACAAATTTAAAGTAATTGTTACATTATAGATCTTACTAAAAATCTAAATTAATTAAAGAATATTTTATAATGCGTGTATCAATCATGTGACTCTAGTAATAATGAAACTTGTTTGATAGCTATTTTAGGTTCTTAGTGTTAAATAAGGTCTTTTATTAATATTTGAAGATATAAAAATTCTATTGTAGTGTATCTTAACAATAAGGCTATGTAGATTTATTATTATTTATTAATATTGACATAAATTTAAAACAATTGTAACATTATACATCATACTATAAACCTAAATTAATTAAAGAATATTTTAAAATGTGTGTGTCAATGATGTGTGAACATGTTCGATAGCTATTTCAGGTTCATAGTGTTATTAAATAAGGTCTTTTATTAATATTCGAAGATATAAAAATGCCATCGTAGTGTATCCTAACAATAAACATAACTAGATTTTGAACAATAATTAGGCCACGCCTTAAAACAATAATCAGAACAAGTTCATATTCATGCATAATAATCAAATAAAAACATTATCCATGCATCAAACTTTACTATTTATAAGTTTCATTCAATATGTCAAATCATTTATATATAATAATTATCTATTAAGCATGCCCTAGAACAAAGTATATTTAAATAAGTATAACGATTTTAAAACAAATCATTTTATAAAATAAAAACACTTAAAATTATTTTATGACCATTAACAATACATTTTACAAAACTACACCTATGAGTCTTGCCACTTGCCATAAATAACCCACAGTAATGGATGACACACATTTTTACTACATTGAAATTGATTTTTGAAAATGGTGTAAAAATAAAATATTTTTTATTTTTAGGAACGCATAGAATCATAGCATGATTACCAGGCAGATTAAAATAATTCACTAATTTAAAATGGCCAATAAGGCACGTTTTTTAAGGCTTTGAGCCGTGGGCGCTGATGTTTGAAAATCATTAAACAAGCAATTTAAAAGAATGCCAAAAAAATACCAAAAAAAATTCATTGAAAAATAGAAAAAAAAACAAAATATATGGAAAATAAATAAATGTGAAAAATCTAGAAATTAATTCATTTGCATAAAGATTTGATAGAAATGCAGTTCTTTAAAAATTTTAAATAAGATAAAAGGACTAGATGTAGTTAGTAACTGTTTTTATCAGAACAGTATTTAAACATTGCAATAGATGATTATAAAACAGAAATTTGAAATTATAAACATCAAATAGATAGATTAGAGAAGGCAGAATTCTTCTATTATATTATTTAAAATTTTTATAACTTCATTACATAGGTAAAAATAGTTGAATGAAGCCATTCGGTTTGGACACAGAATGCAAGTATGGCGGGCGATGGATACCATAGCCCGTTCACACATCTCATTCATAAGTTACTATCTAAAGTTCGCCATGGGATTTATCACAGGGCGAGTTTCTTAAGGCTCATGCAGTATCAATATCGCCAACATTTATGCGGTCCTCGGCTGCCGTAACTGAGAAACCCAGTATGCGAGCGTCCACTTTCATCATTTTGTTCTTCTTTGTTTTCTTACCCTTACCCTATAATTATTTCAAAAATTATTAGAAACCGGATCCCAGTGAAGCCAAATCAGCTAGATTTTTTTAATAAGCAAAAATTCTTCTGACACATGTCGATTTATTATTCTAATGCCGGTTTGCTCGCGATGTTTTCTTTCACGGTAGGAGCTAATATGAATTTGGCGCACGGCGATTTTAACTGGCAAGCCACTGCGGCTAAATCTGATTTAATAATTTAGTTAATAATTTAGAGTGACACGCGGCGTAAGATAAGTACACATAACTTACTTTAACCTCTTGATAGTCGGAGATTGAATTAGTGCGGGGATTGATGGCAAGCGCTGGCGAACAGAGATCGTCTGATGGCGTCACCATACCGACACGAAGTAATTTCGACCTGAAAATGTTTTTAATTTAAAGAACTTTTCATAGAACAGCAGGTAAAGGGGAAGATCGCTTATTTGAAGAAATACTAGAAATACAATTCAGTGGGTAGCGGGTCCATAGTGGTGGTGCGTGTATAGTTATAGTAAATATTTATTATTATAATCGCTTTCAGCGGCATTCAGCAATAGTGCTGCCTCTCAAGTAGAATTTGGTATTAGAGTAGTTTGATTTTTAGATATATCTATAACTTCTAAGTTTACAAATTTACAGAATTTTCGCAAATATCAAAATTTTGAAAACCAAAATTTTTGTAGAACTAGCGTAAACTAGAAATATTGTATCGTTTTCTATCTATATATATATTTGATATTTTACCTTCGTTCAAGGAATTGCCTAGAAAAGTCGATCGACTCTTTGGATTCGCCAAGGTAGTATTTGACGTAATCCTTAACTTCGTAAGGGGACTCTATGTCTTTGAGGAAAACCATGAAAGTCGACACTGAAACCATAAAACAAAAATAATAAAAATGTGTTTAATATATAAATAAATATTATTATTTATAATCCTTTAATAATTTCCAACCTATAAATAATATATAAAATTTGATTTATTTTTTGTTTAGATCATCTCTGAAATTATTGTTAACCTTAAGTAATAACTAGAAGGCAACTAACTTCTATCCTTCTTTATGTTCCTGTTGTTATGGTTAACAATTTGAGACATCACACATAAAATAAAAACGCATCACTAAAGGTATTGTATAAATATTTTAACAATATAATAAATAACTGTATTTAACTAACTTTATTGTTTTTCAAAATATGTTAATATACTTTTTAATTTTTAATAATTTCTTTTCTTAATATTGGACTAAATTATCACTGACTTATAAAATAAATACCATCAATGTTGGAACTCCATATGCCCAAGGCCTGGGTACACCAAGCATCAAACTCCATAGCGGGAGTTTTCTTCTTTAAAGGCTCTGCCCGTACTGGCGATTTGAATTTAATCTTAGTCTCAACTGGTTTAGATTCACTTTTCTCTAGATCTGATTTATTTCGTTGACTTGGGGAATCCCAGAAGCCACCTGTAGATAATTATTTCGTTGTTAAAAGAATAAAAATAACTATTAAATTACAGTGTTTAAAAATTAATTTTCTTAACATAATTACCATTTGAACTACTTCTCCATGGTGCATGATTTGCCGTAACAGGGGATGATTGTGATTTCTCCTCTACGACCTCCGATGTAACGGTCGAAGATGACGCCTCTCGCCTCGTTTTCGCCTAATAAAATTGTCAATAATTCAAAATTTATTTACTAATAATTTTAATGAACAACCCAACCAAATACAAAACAAAGGCTTTACTTAAGGTTGGTGATATTACGATTAAGTACATTATAAAAAATTACCTGAATTTCAGCTAAGTTTGGTGAAGTAGCATTGGGATTTTTCTTTGTAGCCCAACCAAGACCGGCTTGTACTTCCTGCAATAACATAAAATTTAATTTAACAACATTATATATGTGAATTTTTTATCGATGTATGTAATACAAGATATATTTGTGTACACCATACGGTGGTAGGTTTAGTGATTTCTATTACTTTTTGCAGAGCTAATTTTATATTAATAAAAATCCGTGTAGTCATAATTGTATACGAAGGTATCGTTATCAGAAAGTACTTAAGTAGCAGTTGCTTTAAGCGTTTGATGTCGTTTCTTTGGGGTGACTGACCTGTTCTCTGGCCAATGTTGCGGCCTGCTGTTGAGCAATAATCTGCATCATCTCCTGCTGTTCCTTTATTTGTTCCAATTTCCTTTCGCGCTCGAGCCTTTGAATTACAGCTAACGTCATTTCACTTTTGCTTGTGGCTGCTGCTTGAGTGGCCACTGCTGACCAGGGAGCCTTCTTAGCGACAGAGTCTGCCACTTGCTTCTGCTGTTGCTGATCCTGTAATTTTATAAATAATCAATAATAAACCGATAATAATTTACCTTCTTCTTCGAAAAATTATAACTTAAGTTCTAAGTTTTTAATCTGTTTTTGAAGTGAAACTTCTTTAGAATCGTTGTGATTTCAAACCGGATGCAACGAAAAAGCGACAGTAAAAAGAGACAGAAACATTAATTCATATGATTTAACGTGGGAGAAAATGAGATAGATAAACTTCTTTCGAATCGTCGTGATTTCAAACCGGATGCAGCGGTAAAGAGAGACAGAAACATCAATTCATCATATGATTTAACGTGGGAGAAAATGAGATAGCAGGCATTATACAGCCTCTCTTTACTGCCGCTTTTTCATTTGATCGAATATCAAACTTTCGATGTTTTAGTTTTTCCCAAATTAAAAATTTATATTAAACTTATAAATTAAAATTTATCATTAAAATATACTGTTTTAAAAGAACACACACATTTAGATAATGGAAAATGATTAATTTATATATGATTAATAATAAAAAAAATGTTTTTGAAGGTTTCACTTCTACCATGTGTGAATTGCACATATGTTTTTTTTTTTATAAGTTTTTAAAAAGAGCAATACGACTTTAAAAAAAGTGTTTAGAAAGTTTCTAACATTCCAGGAAATTAATGTACACTGGACATGTAGCACTTTTAATTGTAGTTGAAAATATTAAAGAGTTTTTGAAATTGAATTGAATAATAACCCGATAAAACAGACATCCACGTCAAACCAGCCGAAATCATACCTTCTATATTTTAAGAACATTATTCAGGGGATCTATGAAAAAAATCTCTTAAAAGGAGAAGAGATTTGCTTTGGCATAAACATACCCCACAATTTATGAAATAATGTCAATTTCCTTTAATAACCATATTAAAGGAAATTGGGTGTTTCTATTAATAAAATAACTAAAACTTTTCAAAGCTATATAAATTATAACAATATTTGTTTTAATTTAGTGAAGATAAAAATTGTTTTGTTATAAACACAAAAAATTCACTAAGTAGATATTGAAAATATTTCAATAAATTTATTAGTATTATTATAAATGTGAGACTTACTACTTGCTTTTTGATGGCTGTCGCTAAAACAATTCTTCTGGTTTCGTCGGCTGCTGCCACGGCTTCTTCTTCTTTTCTGTAAACAAACACTATGTTAATGATAGTGTAAGAAATCCGTCGAAGCATAGTAAGAGAGTTGGATGGAATAAAGTGCGCCAGTGTAAACATTTGCATCCTCAAGAGAGAGGCCTCAATTTAATTATATCGTTAAGTGCCTCGGCGGTTCAGTACTTTATATCACACTATCACCAGTTTATAAATGTTTATGAACTTTACACTGTATAGGTATACAATTTCCTTTGATTATGGGAATCAAAGAAATATAATAAAATATAAAAGCTTACTTTTTACGAGCAGCTTCTTCGACAGCTTTGGCCTCTTCCACCTTTTTTTTGATCTCCTTGTTATTATTTTTTTCAGCCCCTTTCACGATTGTAAAACCATCCTTCAATAATTCCTGTAAAAATAGTTCATTTATTATCAATTATAAACTCACATCTATTCATACTGTTTAATGTAATCAGAATTAATTGCGTGATTTGAAAAAACAATAAAAATGACGCGTTCCGCCATGTATACGTTCAGACCTTACAAACGAAGCAGTTTTCGCGCTGGCTAATAATATATATATTTTTAATATTGTTTACATTAAAACAGAACTTTTACCTTTTTTTCTTTTTCCAGCTCTTTCTTGTTAAGAACTTTGACATCCTTACTTGCCTTCGAAGGTGAAGACTCAACAGATCTTTTCTATAAAGTAAATGTTATATTAATAAAAATTATTAATTATTAAGTTGTCGTAATTAGAACTTTTTTGATGTGGACCGTGCAACAGTTATTATAGAGCCATTTCAAGCTTAACACATTATAGAAGCTAAACTGCCAGTAGGTCTTTGAAGTAAGAGTGATAGCCACCATTTATAAAAATAAATAATTAATTTTTGCGATTCCAAATATACATAAATTACTAATTTAAGATAACAATCATACGGGCAATCATGGATACAGACTACTTCTAGTTTACGCGCACGTACTCATACTCAAAATCGAACGAAACCAGTTTTTGTAAATGACGTGCGAGTATCCATAAAAAGATCTCGATGTACGTATCGGTAGTTTTAATATAATGTATAAATTATTTTAAATATGTGTTCATACTAAATTAAATGTATTTTTTCAAACATACCAGCGGACCCGACACACATACAACACATAAACAAAGTATAAAAGTACCGCAGCGGTATCTTCCGGACTGTTCCATTAGTCTAAACCACCCAGTGCGCTACCCAAACGCATACAAAAAAATTCCTTCAAATCGTTCCAGCCTTTTAAGAGTTCAATGATATACCCATGCATAGTAGAATTATATTTTTTTTTTGTGATTGCTTGTCAACCACGGCTGATGAGAATGTAAACAAGGAAACATAGAAAAAAGTAGTGCGTCTATTTCATTTATTAAAGTAACTATCGCATAGCTTTTCTTAAATGAACTTACTCCCAGTGACTTCGATGCCACATCATCCATAGTAGTAACTGTAGCATTAATCTCCTTGATTTCCTCTTTAGATTTTTTAGCTTTCGTTTTTGGACTATTAGAATCTTTGTTTTTATTCTTATCCGTGTCGTTTTTATTAGGCTTTAAAATCTTAAGTTCTCCTTTCGTAGGAGGTACTTTAGCACTATCGGCATCGGGTTCTACTGGGACTGGATTCACAGTAGGCTCCAGAAACTGAAATTTTAAAAGAACTACCTTCAAATCAATATAACAATAATTAAATCATAAATCAAGACAGCTTGAATTCTTAAATAATAAATGGGTTGCTTCCTGTACATTTAATTATAATATTTAGGATATTATAATATACCATAGTAAAATAATTGTGGCATCGTTCCCTTTTTCATGCTCATAGACCTAGGTAGTCTTTAATTTCTGTTTGAATTACGTAACGAAATACGAATTATACCAAGAATAAAAATAATAAACAACGTATGTATAAAAAATAAAAATATATAACAGTTTTATGGCAGATTGATATAAGCAATGCTATTTCTTCCTAATGTTATTTGTTGTCCTTTGTTTAAATAAATAACTAAAGTAATTTTAAAAATTCGAATATTGTATACAAAAAGTATATAACCAGAAATTACAAGGCGTTTATAAATCATGACATCAAACGAAAATTCTAATATTTTCAAATATTCTTACCTCTGGTTCTTTTATTTCTGGTTTTGTCTCAACTGTAGTCGGCGAAAATCGAGGAATCAATTCTGGTTGAATAGCTGGTAGCTGTGAGAGATCAGGAACAACGGGTGGTTTGGGAAAACCGCCGTCGACAGTCATGGCATGTAGATTGTTTAGAGGCGTCATATTTTCGGAGGGAGGTACCCCAGGTAATGGTATATTTTGAGAACTTAAAATTTGTGCTAAAATCTCATCCTCTGTTTTCATGTCCTTAGGCAGTATGATACTTTTAGAAGGCATTGCAGGCGGCTAGAAAAAAAATGTTTATGAATAAATTTTCTTCTCTCTACTTTTGCTTTCTTTGCTAACTACCTAATATGAAAACTGATACTGCTTTTTTATAGTTCCGAGGGTATAAAATTAGAACCAAAAACCAAACTTTGTTTTTTATTTGTGTACGAATACGCAGCGCTTACTTATATTTTATCACAGGCCACACCTGTGTTATTAAATGAGCCAACAGACGAGGCGACCTTATACCACAAAAATAATATATACAAAAGTGTTTCACTCCCAAGTTGTTCATATATTATCTAATCATAAACTCTACCTAAAAACCTATCGCAGACTTAGTAGAATCTAAGACTTCTAGAGAAATTCCACGCCTGTTCAAGTGTCCAAGTGCACTTCTTGGTTCTAGAAACTGGGAATGATCTGTAATCATTAATATATTGTATATGTTGTTTAAATATGTTGTAATCTTTTATTAATTTCCATATTCAGTGCTGTTACTTTTAAATACGTTAAAATCGTTTTCCTTTGAAATTAGCGATACGTGACATAAGATTAATAAATATTTTAATGCCATACGCTAGAGTATTTACAGCCGTAACAAATGTTCATTTCTGAAGTTTAAATAATCAATCACAATTCATATCCCCTTACTACAAATTATTGAACTAACGTATCCGCAAAATAATTACAATCCGTTAACACATTTGCTTCCAGATCCAAACACTTATTTTATAAAGACTTACTACTTAATAAACATACCTCGACGTCCCAGAAGTGCCTCGGAAGGTTATTAACATTTGATTCAGGATACAACATAGGTTCCGTCCAAATTGCATTTTGACTATGTGGAGCCGGGCTCCATACACGAGACGTCTCCTGAAATAGATAGAAATGTATACAAATGTTATCCAACTTAAAAAAAAAAAAGATATGACTCCTCAAATGACAAAATAAGCACTAGCACTGAAACCTACGCCTAATCCAAAACCGGCTTGTGGAATAATTCCTTCGGGCGAGCGTGGGTAATTTACATGTGAGTTCATTCCCTAAAACATAAATTATTTCATTGGGTAATATGAATTTTATGAATGATTGATGATTTTAAAATATCTAAAAGTACAATTACCCCTTTGAAGAATGGCATCGGTCCATAATCAGCTAGAGGACGCATCGTATTCTCAAAAGCTCTGCGCACAATCAGTGAAGGCTGGAAATATCCAGCTACGTACCAGTTCCACATTTCTTGGGATGTAAATGGTCCTTGTATTTTTTTCTGTAAGAAAAAAATTCATTATTAATGAAAAGTCTGTTAATAGCATTTTTGTAAAAAAACCTAATTCAATACTTTCTCGCTCGCACTCATCAGTTTCCTGAATGATGAAATAGGCTATTCAATTACAACAAACATTTCATTTTAAAGCTTTTTTTAATCATGTTACTTTTAATTAACGCAAGCAAATAAATTAAGACCTTGCAAAAACGCTAAGCTGCAAACGCCTTAGAATAAACATAGATAGATTGCTATAATTCCGCAATTTATGCAAATATTGGTTTTCATTTGTATTCATTTCAACTCATTCTGATGAATTTTGTATTAAAAAAAGCACAACTGTCATACTCAACTTCTTCAGTTAAAAAATGGTAATGTTTGGCAAACTAAAGCACGCATAAGCCAGTGTATGTCATTGGAAGTATTGAATAAAGATGGTTTTATATTTATAATTGATCTATTTAAAATTTGCATCACTTATAGCATAACATCAAATAACAAATGTATTTATACTAGGAAATAAACGCGTAGCTTTGAGAATATTATGAATATTCACCTCTGGGTCCTCGTAATACCACAAATCAGCCAAAAAGTTTTGAGTGTTACTTATAACTGACGGCCCACCATAGACTGAATTTAGTAAAGGTGGTTGAGCAGCATGCCTTGGAATTCCATGAGGTGGGAACATGCAGACTCCCAGTGCAGGATTTGGTGGAAGATTGTTACCCATTGGCTGAAAATGTTACAAAATTTGTATATTAATGTTGACTCCTACAATCATTTTCATAGGCAAATGATGTAACTGTACAGCGGAATTGTATTAATTATAAAGATTTAATTTTATGTAGGTAAAGAAAGATTGATAAATGAAAAATTTAAAAGTTTGTTTTCATTACTAGGTTCTTCAGTACTATGCATAGCTAAATCACACAAAAAGGTACATTACCACATTATTATTTTGCCCTAAATATGGCACAGAAGCATTGGATTGTGCCATATCATGTGGACGAACATGTTGAAATGCATCCATCATTTTTGAATGGTGTTGCATAGTAGGCATAGACATTGGCATAGGCATAGCCATATTCATTCCTGGGTTAAATGGAGTGTTTGACATCATTTGTGGTAATCCATGAAGGGGCGGCATCATCATTTCATTTTTCTGTATATTCAAAGTAGTTCCTGATGCTGAATTTTGTAATCCTAGTGATGCCATACTGTTTTGCCCTGCGCTTGGTATATTTGTAGTGCTTGAAGCAATGTGGGCTTCTAGGCCAGTTGTGGAAGGTCCTATATGCATTTGTGTATTAACTAGGCCTCCCTGCTGTCCTGGTTGCCCCGGTAATACAGACATGTCTACAGTAGCCCCATGTGGATTGTTAGGTGTTGCATTATTTCTAATGGGCACATTATTATCAGCAGAGTGCCCCTCAAATAATTTTTCTTGTTGTGCATTTTTTGGGTGCCTGAAATAAAATATTATGTATTAAAACAGTTGATTTAAATTATGTGTAGTATATAAATATAGCAACTATAAACGAAAACTTACTCAGCGTCATGGTTGCTATTATCGGTAAAAATAGCATATGAGCTGCGCTGCTGAGTTGTAGAAGAAGAAGAGCTAGTTGAGGTCACAATATTCTGGTGTTTTTGACGCAGGGTGTTATTTTGAGAAATCATGACGGATTGGAAATTGCTAAGATTGTTACTTTCGTTGCCGACATTCATATCTGGACGCATTATAGCATCGTAATTTTTAGTGTTGACATCTTTGTCTGCCATACTCTCTGTTATTGTAACTTCCGACTCATTTACATTGGTTTCAGTTTCAGTGCTTGCTTCATCAGATGTGGAGGCTTGTCCCTGGAAGTAGCATTGGTTAATTTAATTGCGCATTTGAATACAATAATGAAAGTAAATTATGAAAAAATTACCTGTTTCCTGTCAGAGATTAAGCGTTTAGGAGAGAGCTTTTTAGCCTTTTCTGATGACCACCACTTTTCAGCCACCTCTTCTTGCTGTCGCGTTACAGCTGAGAGAAAATTGCATTAATTTATAGAATGCAATAATCAATTAAATGCATTATAATTTATTTGTTGAGATCCATACTAGGGAATTCAGAAACAGTAAATCTTATTTTGATATACTATTATTTTTATTCTAAGCATCGCAGAATTTGTCACATATATATTCACTATATAAACAATACACCATAGTATCGACAAGACATTAAATAACTAAAATAAATAAGTTCCTGTAGAGATATATATATAAGTATCATACCAATATACAGATGAGTTTTTAAAGTGCTTAGTCTTATCCATGTGGAATACATGGAATTGACATATAAATTACATATTAATATAAAAATATTAAACAAGTTAAATTTACGGAAAGTCTGTTCTGGTGGCCGAGGTTCATCACTGCATCCATGAAATGCTCCAGACGAATCGAAAGTGCCAGCACCCGCGTCTGCATTATCATTGGCCCTAATAACAACATTATATTTTAATGAATATAATAATAATCTAATTGATAGTCAAAAATCCAAGTAAATTATTTAATTTCTATATATGAATTGTATATGGATAAGTATATTATTTTTATCTTTTACAATATTATGTTGTATGATGTATAGCATATGCATTTTAATTTTATAATGAAAGTTACTCTATTACAAACTAGGAATTATAAATACCTAAGGTCTTCCTTAAGATTTTTATTGTATTGTCCACTTAAACTAGACTGTTTACAACTGTATGTATTGTAATTTAAATTCATTTTCATATATCAAAGTTGAAATAACAATAATAAGTATTTCAATAGTACAATGAAAACTATATGTAGATTTTTTATTCAATGAAAAATGCGTAAGGTAATCTTGAAAATCACAAAATCTGCAGATGTGATCACAAAACTAAATATATATAGCCATGAGGGATCATTTTGTTTACCTTCTGTTTTGAAATAGACCATAGTTAGTTATTTCTTAGTCCAAACCTAATTGCTGTCACAAATATGATACACATCACATAAAGCATAGCAGATGGGTTTACTAATAGTATACACATAAATTGGACTACGCAGCGAAAAAGGTTTTGTCGAAGTCTAAGTGAGCTTAACTTAATTATTTAGATGGAGCTCAGATAATTATATTATATAAATAGCTTGCATAAAAGTCTTCTTACCACTCCGGTATTTCATCATTTTGAGCTTCGTTCCAGGGACGACGATTAGCATTCCAAGACTGACGTGTTTCCTGTGACGGCCTTTCAGCCCATTCACGTTCTGTAAAAACATAATAATGCTATTAATAACTTCAAAATATCAATTTCTGGTGATGTCCAAAATGTGTGCCCAAGAATATATTTAATTATTACTTCTGCCAATAAAAAATGGCAAAAATTATTTTCTATGACAATTCTACTATGTTATAGGTATCTTAAGTTATTTCCACAAAAGGAAAAGGCAGAAGACCTATTAACCTTCAGAAGTTTATCTTGATAGACAAACTTTAAATTAATGTTTAATTAATTGGTATTTTTTTCCTATTTACCAGGATTGGGAAATCTAGAGGTGTGCTCTTGGGACCTCCATTCATCGCCTTCCTCCCTGCCTGATTGTCTCCAATTAGTACTTCGTATTGGTCGCCTTTAACAAAAATAAATTAGTGAGTGACCTAAGAATACTGTTTATAAAGATACAGATTTGACAAAGATCCCAATCCCTGGTTTTATAGATTAGATAGAATTTTCTTTGTCTGTGCTATAAACTATTATTTATCGAAGTTAAAGCAAAGTATATACCTGTTTCTGAACAATTTGGTTGATGCCCAACCAGATTGTTCTGTTGTTGGTTGTCTAGTTGCTCTAGATGTACTACTTGTATTCCAAGACCTCCTGACCTCTTCATTTGGAGGCACAGAGCCTCCCTGTGCAGGATCTGTTCTTACCCTATTCCAATCCCTAAGTAACATACATTTTTACAATATTTCTACTACTAAAAACACAACTGAGAAAATGGGGTATATAAGCTTCTCTCACATCCAAGCACTTACTGTTAATTTTCATATATACCTAAACACTGGAATTAATAAAGAGATCCTCCAGGCAAAATTTCTAAACTAAGGCAAGTTTCAACCAAATTAGATGATTCTATGTAAACAAACAGTTGGATTTGTTACCTTGAAGCCTACAATTATAATAATTATATCTCACAGATCAATTCACAAACAGCAAAATGTAAAATGAAACATGCTTTTGTGTTGTATTCAATATGAATAAGACAACTTTTAAGGGCTGTGTCTGCAAAAAGGTTGGATAAAATTTCAAGTTGTGTTCATGTATGTTTCATAGTGATTTGGTTGACTAAAAATTACATGTCAATGCTGATAACGTTATAGAACAATTAAAAGCTCACCTTCCTGCATTTGTGGTATTTGGCCGCACTGTTGTCGCTTTCTTAGAATAAACCGTCCCTACCCCATTCCCACGACCACGACCAGTATTGAAACTTGTAAGGCCAGTCCCAACAATTTGACCACCAGTAGCGCCTTCAACAGGCTGAAGTTTGAAAAACAGTTTAAACACATATTTAAGATTATTGTAACTTATATGGATGAGAGGTCTTAACTTACAACATTTGGACTATCTTTAAAAATGTTTAAAGCGGATGGTGCTTTTCCCCTTGAGTGATACAACAACTCAAACTGCTTTAATTGTTCTGGTGCTGCAACCATTCTATCGTAAAGTGCTAACATTTCCTCTCGTCCATATCTGTAAAGACAACATGCAAATAATTACAAGTTAATAGGATTAATGAACCTAGACTTTGAAGAATATTTAAGCTGTCTATTATAAAGAATTTTTACAAGGTTCCACCAAACTACAGCAGATCAATGACATTACTTTGCTATAGATAGTTTCTAACTCATCAAACAATACATGTTAAGGAAGTTTAACCTATAACAGATATAATACACTTACCTGAGATTAGCTAGGTGAATTCTAGAAGTATTATTCTGCCGAAAACCTGATGATGTACCAACAATAGTATCTCGGCTAGATGCTCGAGATGTTTGTAGATTATTTAGTCCTCTGCTTGAAGACCCTTGAGCTGATTCTGATACATTAGGATTATTTTGATTGTTGGTTTGTCTGGAAGATGTTCCGTGGTTTGTTCCTTCACCCAAGTTTCTAAGCCACTCTGGACCAAATTTAATAGGATTACCTCCACTCCCCATTATGCCAATAATTTTTCCTGGGTAAAACTAAAACAAATCAAAAGTTTTAAATGTAATCTTCTATAAATAATATTCAAAATTCCTATAATTTTATTTAAAAAGTATAATGTGCAAAAGTGTAGATTAACCAATTACTAAGTAGTTCTTAGAAGACTGTCAACAATAATTGTGACTGTTTAAGGGGAATCTGACCTTTAGAAGTTTAGAACCTCTAACAAAGACAATATCACCCCAACATAAGCAGCCGAGTGTGTCTCATATCAAATAAATAAAAAAACAACAATCTAAAATTCCAGTCTGGTGGCAAGTGGAAACTCAGTACTAATACTGCCTATTCCCACACACTTAGAGGTAAGTTCCTTAATTTAGTATTTTAGATTCTCAGGTGTAAAAAGTGAAAATAATATAGCAGCAGCAAATACTGGATACTGAGGAAACGTAAAACCACGTGGCATATATTCTTACCTATATGTAAAAATTAAAAAGTATAAAATACCAATAAGAGTACTAAATATGCAAAGAGAATATTATGTATGATGACTGCAACCTAACATAAGGTTTACGCTGATCCAACACGTACAGGTCAAAATGGCATACTACATGAACGATATTAAACTTCTAGCGCTACAGCATAATAAAGTAGCTAATACAAAATAAGACTATACAGTATAAATAATAGTGATAACGAATTATAAATATGCTTACCTGAATAAATTCTTATTAAAACAAGCACGCCAGTCACGTACAGACAAATATGGCGGACAGCTCCGGATTCCGGAACAATAAAATAAGATCTTACAAGTGCAGGCAACATGCGTATTGTAGAGAGTAGAGTAAAGTTGTAAGTTTGTTGTAGGAACTAGGAAACAGTTTTACCAACCTTGGCAAGCGAAAAAAGTCTATGCAAAGCAGCCACTTGCGTCTATCCTATCATTATAATACCACCATCTCTCCAAAATTATATATAATAAATATAAAAAAAAACAATACAGAAAGAATTATTAAATAAGAAGTATATATATATATATTATATTATAAGCAGAAACTGCAGTAGGTGGTTTTGAAAAAAATTTGTTCTGTGCCTACCTTCTTCTCGGAAAAAGGGCCTCAGTGTGTCACGGGCTCTTTGCGGGAAACACGCCCATTCAGGCTAACCTAAGCTCGCCAAAACAGCCCGTGCTGAGCTGTAAAGGCCCTTAAGGCAAACAGGAAGATTCCTTAAAAAAAAGTCACGGGCTCTTTTGCTGCTAGGACGTTTTTTTTAAAATATAATTATCACTTCTGGTTCCTAAATATATATATATATATATATATATATTCATTTTAACATCTTAATATAAAAGTTAAGGTTGAAACTGCGTTTAATAGCCTATTAGTTTTAATTGAAACATATTAGACGAGTCAAGACACGACCACATTGTGTCCCGCTTACATTTCGATTTGTTTACTTTTTTTACGTCATTACTATTGCTTCCATCTATTTCTATCATTTATAAGTCCTACCACCAGCGGGGCTCACTTCGGAAGTCCTCGCTGTTCCTTGTTCATTGGTGTCTTGTTTTTCTTTGTTAACACATTACTTACTCCGACTTAGTGTTGTCCCCACAAATTGGTCTTTTCCGAACTAGCTACGCTCGCCAAATCAACCCGAGCAGAGCTTTAAAGGTGCTATATCATAAAATAATAATTAAATAACGAAAAAAAAAACTTTTTTAATTAGAGAAAAACAAAAACTAGAAAAGGTAGAGGTAAATTTCTATTAAGTTACAATTTTCGTTACAAACAGATTGCGAAAATCAGTGCTACCAACTATCAAGAAAAGTAAATCCAATTTTATTAGCTTCTCTCAGAGGAGAGCACCATTATCATTATTTATTTTTTTATTAATTACATACATATTCATAGAAAAATTGTACATGATTAATCAACGTTAAAAGGGTCCTCAAAGAATCACCAGGCAAATTGATAGTGAACCTTACAATGCTATTTAATGCAATCCTATACCATCAGTTTGGCTTTAGGCAAGAACATGCCACAATAGAACAAGTCTTGTTCATTATTATTATTTATTATTTGCCAGCTGCCCATTGAAGTATTTCCGAACCAATTTGACTAAGGGTCCTTCAAGAAAAGAACATACCAATTCTTAAAATCACAATATGAATTCAATAGGTAGACTTGATTAAAGCAAAAGGACTTAATTAGGTTTTGTTATTATTATTTTTTTATTTGCAAAGTTAAAGTAAATTGCTGTATTATTTTTCGTTAATAATTAATAATACATGATTTTTTAAATTGTCTATGGACTTAGCAACAACAGACGAAAAATAATAGTGAGAAGGGTAGCCACTCTGGTTTAAACTTTAAAATGTTAACAACACTATTTTATGCGACGCCCTCTAAACTTCAGTCCCTAAATTATGATTAGGAGCTCAGCAGACCAAAACATTCTGCAGTAAATCCTGAAATCTCTGGAGGTAATTTTATTTTCTGTACAATGCCAAACTGTTGATGGAAAACACCAGTCCACCACTCCTCAAGTCCTCAACATTAAATTTGGGATCGTCAGAATATCTTGTTTACGTATACCGAAATCAAATATGAATTTAAATTTTTTAATGACATTATTTTTTTTTTGTTATTCTCAGAGCCTTAGACTGGATGTTTAACTTATGGAGAGATACTGTACTACAGGGTTCAAGTATAAATGTTCTAAAGTCTAAAATACTCCTTATTAGTGCATTTTATAGAAGCTGTAGAGAGAAAGGGTGGGCTCTCCACCAAACTCCATAGAGGCAATGCAGTATATTTAGAATGTTCTCACATTTGGCACTTATATATTTGCAATGAGAGCTTCCTGTAAGTCTCGAGGCTAAAATTACCCCAAGAAATGTTGTTTCCCTTTTAACTGGAACTCTAATATTATTATAAAACACAGTCTCATACGTGAAAATAAGACAATCATATTTCATTTTCAATAATTTTTGTTTCAGAATTGAAAGGTTGACATTATTATAGCCTGCAGACATATCTAAGAATACTGTTACACATACACAGGCTTGTTGTATGAAAATGACAATCTTAAGTCTGTCATAAAAATACTGAGACTATCCATAGTACACCTGCCTTTCCTAAATCCAAACTGGTTTGAAGATAGTAACCCCTTACTCTCAATAAACCATTCTAACCTATTTTGAACTAAATGTTCAGAAATTTTCTATATAACTGAAGCTAATGCAATTGGTCTGTATGATGATGGATTATTAACCAGTTTGTTGGGCTTATGTATTGGGATAACTTTGTGGATTTTCCATGATGGAGGAATATTACCTGATGTTGAGATTGAATTAATTAAACTGAGAAAATAAGAAAGGCAGGAGCCATTTAGGTATTGAAGCAAAGAATATTTAATTCCATCACAACCCGGGGCTGAGTCCCTAAATTTTTGAAAGAACCCCTTTGAGTTCTGAAAGGCTAACGGAAATTAGTGATTTGCTACTATTATGCTGGGAGAGGAAAGAAGGCAGTGAGTCAGAAGAAATATTATCTATAGATGGGGCATATGGTGGAGCTAATTTGTCAAGATACAAATCAACTATACTGCTATCCATAAAATGAGATCTTTTAAAAGCGGATCTGAATCTCCCCACTATTTTGCCAGACTTCAGATGGAGAAATGTCTGGTGAAATTAAGGCACAAAAAGATTTCCATTGAATCTTTTACGTGTTTTTGTTATAAGATTACTGAGAATATTAAAATTTTTTTGTGTTTTCTCTGTAATTTCATTTCCTTCAGCTATATTTCTCTGGGCTATAGCAGCAGAACACTCACTGTCCCACCAAGGTGATCGAATATACCCATTGCCACTTTTATTTTTTATTGGAAAAACTTCCTCAGCAGACAGCCAGTTTTTCCAATGCATGTTAAAGCTTCAGCACAAATATGATTATTGCTGTCATTTATTGGAGGTATGGTTGATAAATGTTGTTGAACTTTATCTCTAAATAATGACCAGCTGGCATCCTTAAGTCTATATTTTAGCTGGGGAGGAACCTTTGAGGTCTGTTATTTAATTTTTTCAGGAAATGATACAATTAGCGGAAAGTGATGGCTTCCATATGAAGACAATAGAGGCCACCAATGTATCAACAAGCGAAGGACTACATAGGGTAAGGTCTGGTGCACTCATTGCTTCGTCAGTATAGAAAGTATAAAAATAAGTAAAATATAAATTATTTTAAATAATTCATCAATCACAATATATATATATATGTTGTGATTGATGAATTATATAAGGTATTAATATAATATTTTTATTTAATATAAAACTATTATTTTGATATACAGTATAAACCCTATATAACGACACTGAAGGGGCTGTGCATTTTATGGCGTTATAAAGAGGTGTCGAGAGGAAGGAGGAGGAGAGAAGAAAAATCAGAATTAGAAAAATAAAATGTATATTTCTAGTCTTAGACTAGTCTTAGTAGTTATGTACACAAAATGAATCTTATTTGAACACTATAACGTATAGTATGTTATTTTTGTGTGACGTCGTTTGCTGCATTAGCAATTTTGTTGTATTTTTTTACTTATTTTATTATATGAATAAAATAAGTAAAAAAATACAACAAAATTGTGATATTGAGACATCTTGGTAATAAAGAAAATAATTTTCCAATAATTTACCTGCTTCCAGGCCTAAGACACGGAATAATGGTTGAAGAAGTCGCAAGAGATTTTGGTAAAAATACACGAAACCAACGCAAGCGGGATCTGGTTTAAAATAAAATATTATCTATTGTAGAATTATGATTTTGTTATTCCTGCCTGATTAATCATATGAATATTATTGAACATAGTTTGTGCAAGTATTTGTAGTTACACTGAAATTTTCAAAGAATCATAGTCGTTGATCTATAGAAAGTTATATATATACTCGACATCTACGAAATCATTAGAAGGGAATTGCCGACTTGTTTCTCATCTCCGTCGATATTTTAAAAATTTACTTAATATCACAATGTCTGAACTACTCCAAAATATCCGACATATTATGCTCATTATATTTTTTTCATATTAGATTTAGTAGGTACATCTTATTATTATAAGTTATCAAAAAGTTTTATTAAAATGTAAAGTTTTAAAAAATGTATAAAATCAAAAATAACTACTACTATATTATACTTACACGTTACAACTTAACTGATCCTGTACTATTAAATTAATTTAATTTTCAAAAGTAAAGCCAAAAAAATATTTTGCATATTTTACAATATGTCATATTTTGAATTTATATTTTCACTAGCCGGCCCCGCCCGCTTCGCTGGTCGAATTTTCAAAGGAAATAAAGTAAATTTTATTCATATTTTTTTTGCTTTTTTTGTTAATTTTTATTTTTTTTTCTGAAATTTACAATATTTTTCAAAGAAGAGTCAAATTCGCTTAAAATAAAATTTATTGATATAATAAATTATTATTATTATTATAATAAAATAAATGTTGATGAACAACAAAACAAAGAATAAATGGAAAAATTATCCAATAGAAATGGTCCGATTCCTGGAGAAATGAGTATAAATCTTCCTCCATCTCACATTCGACGACTCGTCGCTCGTTAGTTGAGTTTGCCGGGACGTAAAACATACTCGTTAACACGTTAACATAACGGAGTTGAAACTGAAATCTCGAAATTCAAACGGCGAGTAATTTTGACCGACATCAAAGCTCTGACCATACTGGCAGACCGCGCGAACCATCAGCACCTTCAAAAAGTAAAAAAAATATATTATTATATTAAGTTCCAGGCGGAACACAGTGACATGAGAAAACTCACGCCAGTACAATCGGTGATAGGCAAATTTTCATTAATCACTAAAATTCTTCCTACCAAATTTGGAATTTATAGGAGCTATAGTTTAAAAACGGGAATTGTTCATTGTTAACGCCCCCGCAATCCCCTTGGGGGGATCAATTTCTTAAAATCCGTTTTTAGTTGACCTCTACATAACGAAAGTAATATTCCTACCAAGTTTCACATTTCTAAGTCCTATAGTTCCCGAGATTTCATGATGAGTAACTATAGAAATTGGAATTCTTAGCTGAATGTAAAAGAACATTATCCGTTTAGTAAACTCCGTTGCCATGGAAACAAAAGAATCAAGAGAAAACGCTTGCAATTAACGGGATAAATGTTCATAAAAGTAAAACAGCAATAAAAAAATGAAGAAACGTTAGAATTTGAAAAATAAATAGCCATAAACCATCTAGGAAAAATTTCGCATCGAATAGTGGTAGTTTCATGTCGATATGATCAGTGGTTTAGGCGTGATTGAGCCTCCAACGAAGACCATTTTCATTATATATATATATAGATAGAAGAAGATTATTTTTTAATTACGTCGTTGTTAGCCTAGCGCTGAACTGAATGTGTTAAACCAATTTTACTGTATTAGCAGGGATGAGTTATTAAATAAGTTGTTCCAAAACTACACAAACAATGGTTTTGGTTTTAAACAGGGATTGTTATTTCTAAGGTTAAAATTTTTTGCCGAGGTTAAAAAGGCTTATGTTATTTTATACCATAACATAAGGCTTATAAGTTTATAACGTAAAAGGATAGTTTTTGGACCACAGCATATCGGACTTTATTTACTGACGATGAGATAAGAAGTAAATATTTCTACCATCTATGTACTGGTTAGTAAATTTATCATATATTATTGGGACTGGACAATTTTTTAAATTTATCCAACAATTTTACACAGTTTCATTTTGCTTTGACGTTATAGTAGAATATTGTAATCCATTATTTTCTAAAATATGTTCTGAAACAACAGTTAACGATTTCTAATTAATTTTTATATTGCAGTCAAGTAATAAAGAAATATAAGATTCTAAGAAATATTTATGATTCTGTAATACCCACTTAATCACTCATTCACTACATTTTTAGAAATTGTTCTTATAGCCCATCCCAAAATGAAAAAAATTAATAAAACGCTACTTGTGCTGCGATTTAAGATAATTAACAAATTAACCTACTGGTCATTGGTCTAGTGGGATAATAATATATGAGGTTATTATTGTATATGTAACTAGTCTCAGTAGTTAACTCTGTAAAAAGTTATGTAATAAATGTTAATACAAGCATCTGATTTTTGCCTTATGCTGCAATAATTATTATCAAATTTTCATAAAATAAATTCTTTCAATAGGAACAAGACCGGCCTGCGTAGAGGTAACTATGTTACTGTAGTAATCCTTACACTGAAAAAACTATCTTGCCCATGAGTGGGAGGGTAGATATGACTATGATACCTGGGAGGCTATTGATATGACTATCACTATTGGAAGTTAAAGAGTAACCAGTGCTTGTTATGAAATTAAAAAATATACACATTTTTTGGTTATTGTTAAAAGAGAGCTTGAATGAGGAATGATACAAAAAACGTTGGTAAGAAAAGAGCTTCCATTCCCTTCACTGTGTCAGTCGTGTTTGACAGAATTTTTCTGGAAACATTTTTCTCTTTCTTTCTATCAGGGAGAGAGACAACCCGACGCATGGATGCCGCCACAAGCAACAACATTTAAATGAGCATGACCATCCTAGAAATGTGGACTTGGCTACACAAGAAAATACTAAATTAAATAGTCAGGAAGTAAAATGATTTAGTAAAAAGCGAGCATTAATACATCTTACTTTAGGTAAAGGCGTTATAACAAAACTCTTTAGTATTGAAAAGCTAAATACTATATTTTATGTACCCATATTCACTTACATCGTAAGTGAATTTATATTTACTACGTGCGAAGTTAGGGTGTAACTCAAAAGTAGGTACTATATTTAATTCGATGTGCCGTTGTGTAACCGTATACATTATTATTGTTCATAAATACATCTCTATACACCGAAGACAAAGTTTTTACCCTACTTGTTGCAATTTGATTTCAAAGTCGGTTTCAAACGTCCAGCAAGCTGTGGGATGCCCTTCAATGGCTAAAATTAAATAAAACTTAACTATGGTCAGTAAATGTAGGCGATCTCTCTAACCAGTTTTCATCTTACTTTAACTTAACACGAACTAGTCGAAGTAAAATGCATTTAATACCGTCACTTAGGTTTATACATCATTTCTTCGTTTACTTAGTACAGAAAGTTAGTACTTGGATCGAAGGCATGCATATTTTAAGTTTTGTAGCTGCGGTATCCAACTTCGAAAACAATATAGTTAACTTAGGTGAAGCTCGATGTAGGTCATACAGTCATTTAACCTAATTCTAACTTGCATAGCTTCAATACCTAGAAAACTTCTATAGCAAACACCGATGTATGGATATTACGTAGCCCTTCGTAATATAAGGTATACATTTTTGTTTGTTTATTCAATAAAGAAAATAGATTCCTTAGTTTCAGCTGATTACTAGTTATTGTCAGTGCATCATAAACTAGGTGATAATAAAATACATAGCTTTCCAGAATTATAGAGTAATGCTTTTTTTAAAATAATTAAATAACATACCTCATAATACTTGCAGCACTTTCTCAAAACATATATTTAAAAACTATTACAACGCACGTACCCTTATTATTATTATTACATCACATAGCCTTATTATTATTACCCAAATTATTTATTTGGTATTAAGATACATTACAGATGGGCGGGTCTTATTTGTTGTAATTCGCATAAAATTGGTACTGAAGAGTCGTTCTCGGCGGGCATTTTAAACGACTTAATTGTACTCGGGCCTCCGGAAGACTAGAGCCTTTTCTGTAGTTGTTAGTAGTTTGAAGGGAAAGGGCTAGTGCGTAGATCACGGAGCATATAGCTGCAATCGGCATTTGTTTATTTATTTACTTTAGAAATGTATAGAAACCGCTCGAGGTATTAGTCCGAAAAATGGAACAGCCACGAATGCGAATTTAAATTTGTTGACATTATTAAATACTAATTAAAAAAAATATTATACAAATATTTATGGACCTAATAACGGGGCAAATATAATTATGCTAAAATATATATTTTAACAAATCAATTATAAAGCCTCCGGTGCACGAAAAGTATTGCGAGTAGCCTTTAGACGGCTTACTCTGTAACTGGAATGATGACTGATGATAATTGATATTCTGTGCCGCATCTATAACTATCAACTATACAATTTCGGCAACCCCAATTATAAGAATGAATTAACAGAATTGAATATCAAAAATATTAATATGCAAACATTGAATTAAAATCACAAGACTACACGTGTCATGCTTATGCTTAGCTTAAATTTGCAACGATATTTATATTAATAATGTGTCTAACACATCGCAGATAATAAATTTATGACTCATATGGTAAGCAAATAGTGAATCACCTACGTAATAGAAAATAAAGCTTGTATTTAGTCGAGTAGTTTCTATTTAAAATGCAAACGAAGTGACAAGAAATCAATTCAAGTTTTGTCGAAAAAGGCAACGTATCGGAAAATCACCTGTTCAATGAGCAGCAGTCATGAATAACATTAATTTGGCAAGGGCACTGCGGGCTTTTATAGAATGCTGTTATACAGAGCAACTTAATAATTTAGACTTCTAGAAACGAACAAGTGGATATGTAAAAAAATCTATGTGTCACTGTTATCAGAACTCCATGGTCTATGATATGTATAATAACGTATGCTGTTTGATAAAAATTGGCTATATATATTTTTATTAACATTTAGAAATTAAAGAAAAAACTTTTGAATTTAGACATGGAAAGTTCGCGGGTTACGTTAGAACTATTACAAATCAAGGCAAAATAGTTAAAGCCTAGACCAGAACTCTTCCGTTTCTTCAAACAGGTATGCTGTTTTATAAATATTGGCTATACATATTTTTATTAACATTTAAGAAATTAAAGAAATATCTTTTGAATTTAGAAATTGAAAGTCCGCGCTTTACTAAACTATAAAATCCTAGGTCATACTCAACAAACGGCAAAGCATAGCTGTTTGTTGAAAATTGGTAATATTGTGATAGGAGGAGGGTAGGAGACAGACGATGATTGCCTTTGATTGGACGTGTTTCAGACATAAATATCTTGTGTGATATAACATTTTAGATTTTCGGTTATAACTGTGTTGAGGGCTTTGGAAAATGCCCTCAATTATTTGTTTATGTGGTAAACATGTAATGGAGGTTTGGTAGGATGAGCCAAAAATCCTCCTGGCGCCCACATTTTATTTATTTAGGTTAATTTTAGTTATAAGATTAGTTTAATTAATGTTAATTCTATTTTATTAGCTTACTTGTTTGAGGTTCCTTTTATAAATGTCCTAATATGTGCCAATGTAAAAAAAAACTTTGTGGTCTACATATAAAAATACGGATTATATAGATCTATATATTTTTTGTACAGAAGAAAGGTCAACAGAACCTTTCTTCTTAATATAATACGAAGCTTATCTCTTATAATTACGAAGCTGGCAGAGCTTTACAAAATTTTTTAAGCTTAAATTTTCAGAACAGAAACTATTGCGTATGTTACCAGAACTTATATTTTTTGTGCTCTGTGGTATTTCCTCAGATGACATCAGACACTATGTTATGCACTATTATGTTAGCTTACCTACCACAACTGTAAAAAAAAGAAATATATTTTCGCATAAAGCCGATATTCTAATCTGTCTAAAGCACAGCAAAAATTAGCCTATTGTGTATATGAAACATAATCATAAAAAAAAACTCGTGATTTAAAAGCGTAACAAAGACCTGTGATAGAATACCTAAAGCCAAACGGTTATAGTAACAAGAAAATGTGCTTCTACATTGATTAATCTCTTACGACAGAATGAACAGTGTCTAAAGAAAATGAGAATACATCGTTATTTATAGCTAAAGTTGGTATAATATTTTGCGTCTGAGTTTATATAAACCTTAATAAAAAAATATAAAGAGATAATCCTACGTACAACCTATTTGATTTAATTGCGGATTTAAAAGCGGTTTACGAAATTTTCACAGATTTAATTGAAACTATGAATGTTTTCAATCAAAAATAAGAAGCGGTACTAAAGCTACTGATGCGTTAAACTATACCCTAAAGCTTAAATGGATATGGGCAGGGCTTGTAGCAGGAATCTCTGACGATAGATGGACCATAAGACAGACCCGGTGGGGTGGCCCTGCGTTGCCTTTTATTAATTTACTAAAACGCAAACGGTAAAATAAATCCAGCTAGCTATGTATCACAACGACAAGAACGACTCAGATAAATAAAAACCTACTTCTACTAGTACTTCTAATCTTTATAAGTCCAATTCCAATCAATTATTTGGTTAGAAAGTACTTGGTAACCTACATATAAAGAAAAATCATCAACGACACAGGAATGTGTGCTCCCTGGGGTAGGCAGCTTTATGGGACACACAGTTCATGAAATTTATTTACAAAAGCTTGCCAACGCAATAGGATGTGTTATCCAAATAAGATATAAAGTCTATAGAAAACCTGTGTATTTAGAATCAAACCAAATTAACGGTTTAAATATTATGTTACAGTAAAGACATTTTCAAAAAGAGAGCAGCTAAAGGTTTGCGTTATCAATTCCCGTACTTTGTTAACTTTTTGTTGGCTTCTTAAGTAATTGTAACAGAAATCGAATTTATTTAAATTTGATACACACTTGAGTGTCTGAAATTTGGTGATTTTACGACACACCGATCGTGTAGTCAGTGAAAATGATAGATGAATTGTTTAGTGGTTACTGGTTCCTTATATTTTGGCAAAGTGCGCGGTGGTCGGGCGCGGCATCACAGAGGGTTGTGCACAGTAGTAATGTAGGCAGTTTCTTACAAACTAAAAGCCTTGAAGTCATACTCGTTGCGTTGTTTCATGCATCTGACGGCTGTTTCTCTTTTTTGTTCTTTAAGATTCTATTTAAGTTTTAGTGGTAAAATTGTAAGACACAAAACTATTGAAATTAAATATTATATATTTTTAATGAAAACACTAATATACTCTCTGAAATGGCTTATAAAAAGTCAATGGTTTTAATTTAAGGTTGTTATAGTCGTAGACACTGAATAGTCGACAATTTGTTTTTTTTTTTCTTTATATGTTTATGCGTAAAGGCTTTTTTAAACTTATGAACAGTAACAATACCGTAAGTTTGAATAGTATATGGAATTATACACATATTATAGCGTTTCTGTTTCGACATTTGTCGATATAAATGATTTTGTCCTTATATGTGTGATATTTTTTATTGTCAAGTGTTCATTGTTTAGGTTTTCTAATTATGATTACATTCAATAACAAATAAAATAGCCTATACATATTACGAACCAGTAAAAAAAGTTATTAGCAAATTCTAAAAAAGTTACAATATATACTTTAGTTATATTTAAAAACGTTATGCGTTTACATAAAATGTTTTTATTAAAACTGTGCTCCTCAATCGGTGCGGCGCGGCGTGGGGTCGATAAGAAGTCGTAGTGTGAAACGTGAACTCGCAGTGTCGAGTCGTCCAACTTCTACGGGCTTTCCGATCGAGGGAAACGAAAACAACAGTATTTTAACAGCACCTTCAAAAATGTTGAAGTAAGTAGTCAAATTTTTATTTATATAGCGCTATAATTTTCTTATTATTATTAATAACTAAATGAAATGTTTGTGCACTATGGCACTTTCATGTCGTTGGATTTGTGACTTGGGTTCAAATTTTGGTGTCCTATATTTTTCGGTTTAATAAGTACAATGCACTTAATTTAATACTCATTATATTCGTTTATAACGTCTAATAAAACGCATTAAATGGAATTTTAGCACAATAAATGTAGCGAATTAATCCTGAACTTTTAACTTAAACATTAGGAAGTTAGTAAAATAATTTTAATGTGCGACTATTTTAATTCAGTGTTACTTTTATGCATGTATTTTAAATAATAAATATACAGTTAAAATTTGGATGCGTTAACCATAATGAATTTTGGTCGTTGTTACGATTTGGTCTGTGTGCCTTTAATATTTTTAAGTATTCGGTGATTAAAAAAAATTAAATAGGTTTAGAAAATATTACATCTTATTATTTCTTAATAAAAAAAATATAGTTCAAACAAATATGTAATTATGTAACGTAAAGAAATTTTTAAGGTCGTATGCTAATAACAATTAATAAATTGTATTTAATTATTTCGGGCACAGCGGCACAGTAAACAGTACCTCCGTATATTAATTTAAAATTAAAATAGAATTGGTGCGTAAAAAAAGGCTAAAACACGGGAACTATGATATTTTAAGCAACATTTTTACATAGCAAACTGTAAACAATTAATACAGTGATTAGTTAGCCGTGATCAAACAATTTGCTATCCGCCATACCGCGTTGGATATTTCTCGTTCAGAATTATAGTTGCAAAAAACTGACTTAATATAGTGCAGTAACTTTTAAGAGTGTCCTGTGCAAATCAAGTACTACAAGTACTATCAAGTACAACTAAAACCTAAACACTGTTTAAGATAAATCGTTATTGTGTTATATACGATTTATTCGCCAGAAAATTAAATAGTCGATTGGCACCTGCGACAAGTCTTTGGGAAAATCTTGCACATTGGGGCTTGCGGTACGATTCCCGCCGCTCACATACCTACGAAACGAAAATCCTTTTTTATTTTATTTTTTACCTGTAAACAACAATGGCAGACCAATTTCAAATGTTGTTTGAGAAAATGAGAATTGAAATGAAGGAACAAAATTGGAAGATTCGTTAACAAAAAAAAATTATAAATAAAATTGATGAGAAATGAAAGCCTATTTAAAGAAAACACTTTTTAACGGATTGAAGTTATGTATTATTGTAAACTTATAATTATTTAAACATAATTTTAAATTTAGGCATCCGAAGATTTTAACGATATTGTTCTAATTACTGAAACCTAGAAGACACAAGTAGAGAGTGTGGACTGGAAATGAACCCTGAAAAAACATGTATAATTACAAATGGCATATAATACAGTATAGTCAACAATAAAAATATAGAGTATGTTGACCACACCGTCGCCGAGGTCACCTGGCCGCGCCTGGCCCACCACAGACACGAGTGGAACACGATGGAGGAGGCCTATGTCCAACGGTGGACATACCAAAACCTAACTGCAAATGATTATTCCTAAGTGTTAAAGTGTATTTTTTTCTTATTATTAGTATTTTTTCTTATTATTAATTAAGGCTATTACAATTTAATTATTATCCAAACATTGATTACAAATTATTTACTATTACAAAATTTATTATTACAAAAAATTTCCAAATATTCTAAAATGTCATTCTATTTTGAAATTACAATTGGACAAGTGTTAAACAGATTTCGTTGGTTCAAAGCAACATCCCCAGATAGCTGTTCCCTTTAACATTCATCGCTTCTTTTAAGTGTGAAATTTTCCATCTACCGAAGAGTTGAGGCATAAGTAATTTAATTCTTATTTCTATTGTCCTCTTTTAAGTCAGTACTGCAATACCATTTTAAAGATTAATAAAATATAGAATTTAAACAGCTGTAGTACTTCCTTAGTGGGTCCTTCAAGAAAAGTGGGTAAAAATTCTTAAAAGGCCGGCAACGCGCTCGCGAGCCCTGTAGCATCGAGAGTGTCCATGGGCGGCGGTATCACTTAACTCCTGCCCATTTGCCCCCCGTTCTTTCCATATGAAAATAACGGTGTAACTTAGCTACGAAATTTACTCATGTTGGGTATAAGGCTGAAAGATATTTTTAGTGCCTTAGAGATTCTTAAAAAGTGCCGTGCCGGGCACCTGTCGGTTGGTTCTAAACAATAGCAATAGGATTTACGGTTAACTTAAGCGAGGCTCAACGGGTTTTGAAAGTACAAAATTAAAAAAAAGGGAAGTTTAACACACACAATAGTTTTTCTGATAAATTTTGAAATAAATTGAGGTTTTTAGAATTAAAAAAATCTAAATATGCTTATTGGTAAATAATTAATTAATTATAGGGTTAGGTTTAATATCCATCGTGTTTTGAAATTAACCAAGCAAGTACTCTCCTAAGGTCCAGAAACTTTAAATATTTAATACTAAACTTAGTCGTGTTTCCCTTAAGGCGAATATTAAGTCAAATTCAAGGCAATCCTTATTGAAACTTTTTACAATGTACTTTTGATTACCGATTCTTAAGTAATCTTATTTAAAGATAACAGAAAAGTTCGCGTATTATTTAATAGCTATATTATAGTTAGGGATTGTGTTAGATTTGGTATCTGAGATGGTAATCTCCTTAAGGATAAAAAGAAAATTCCGAAAGAGATGCCGTAGTCCTTTTCCGAAGATAGAGAATAATATTATTACGTAAAAAGAAGATACATTTTAAGATAACGGGATTTTGTCATTAAAATAGTACCTAAACTTTGCTGCTGAGTTAAAAAAAGTATTCACTTGGATATACGACATGTTGTACGAAGGAAGAGTGTTAAGATAAATATATTATTTTATTTGCATGTTGTAATTGCGTTGAATTATTATTCCTGACACGAACGAAAAGGAGGTTGTATTTGAAGAATGGAGGTCATGCCGTTACTTACGTTATTTTCATAATTTTCAGCCTTAAATAGTAACTCCAAAATATATATTTTATTCATATAGTTAAAATTAATTTTTTGAATATACAAAGAATTATATTATAATTCAGAATACCATTGTTCTTAGTACATGCAAGTACTGCAATTATAAATTATCCTTATTTATCGCCAATTTTTTTTGTAATTTATTTAACTCAAAACAAGTCCATTTTTTACGTAAAATTATAAACAGTAATTTAGCTATTATTATTATTTATTTAAATAAATTACAATTTATTAATATGTAACTTAGCAAATAAATATAATAGACAATGTCGAAGTGTATTGCGTCAGGGACCTGGATATAAGTACACAAATCAGGTGTACAAAATGCTTCAGAGGTTGTCATACGGAATGTGTGAATATTGCATTGGAGACATTAATTAGTTCCTGGATATGTCCTCCATGCTTACGCCGAGAGCATCGCGGTCAAAGTATTTCACCTGAAAATATGCAAACCTCAAAGGCGCGACGCAATAGGAAGGATATAGGATTCAGCTACCGTTGCGTATCAAAAGATGAGATTACAGAAGTTTATGGGATCTTGTAAATCACAACCCATTTTTATCTACGATACGCTACAAGTTCATAACAGAGGGTATAAACCACGCAATAGACTCCAAACTTGAACACTTAGAATCTAAGCTGATAGAATCTCTGAGAGACAGAATCTCTGAGAGACAGAATCTCTGAGAGATAAAATCAATCTATGAACGAGGCCGAGTGTCTCAGGGAGGAAGTGAATATATTGAAAAATGATGTCTAAAACAATAATGCCCTAATTAAAGAACTGCAATCTCAAATAAATAAACAAAAACAATGGAATAGGATGAACAACTTCGAGATTATTGGGTTAATCAAACCACCAACGAATTCACACGCGCCTTAGTGAAAAAAATAGCAAAGCATGCAAACGTTGTATTGTAGGAGGACACATTGAACACGCTAATCGCGTACAGCCGAAGCAGTCTACATCTGGTAAATCAAAGACAATCGTAGTGTGTCTAAAATCACGTGATATTAAGGGCGAAATTTTATCTAGCTTACGTCGAAAGCGAGGCATTCAAACACTGGATATCAGGGGAATCGATACATTTTTTTGACAATGTGCATTTGACCCCAGACAACAAGCAACTTTTGAAGGCTCGAAGGCTCTTGCTGCAAAAACAGGCTTCAAATACGCGTGGGTTCGCAATTGTTGCATTTTTTGCGCCGGAACGAGAAATCTCCTGTTATAACAATAAACTACAAGCGCGATTTGGACATAATTGAACTCTTGAATAAAGCTTTTACATATAAATTTGAAATTATTGTTTTCTATAAAATATTTTTAAAAAAATATTGAATACGCCCACCCTAAGAGAAATTGGTTGACCTTTCGCATTTATTTGACGTAGATATAGTGCTTCTCGATACTTTCTTATAACTAAATGAAATAAAATATTGATGGGTAAACTGAAATGGTGCTGGTAACGGTCTGATTTACTTTTACTCTTTTCTATTATCTGATTCTTGCGACTTTGTTTGTGTTATATTACGATGAAAAACGGTTGATGATATGTGACATTTTAAAAACGTGCTTCACGTTATGTTATGACAATTTACTATTCAGATAACTCTGCCAACGCAGAGTTTGACAACGGGACAAAATAGTACTTCTGTTTGCTCTGATCATAGTTTTGCAAAAGCCGATCAGCCTCACACTCACTCTGCTGGCTTTGCGAATGTGTCCTGGTTTTCGAAACATCCACCGCTCCTTGTTGTGTCTTCAATCAGTTGCTGCCTTTGATCGTAAAGCTAACAGCGAAACACATTTTAATCACTGAAATACGGAGACATGAGTAGAGATAGTGAAACTTGACAAACCTTAAGAAGAAACCACAGTGTAGAGTGCAGTGTTGGCCTAGTGGCTTCAGCATGCGACACCCATTCCTGAGATCGTAAGTTCGAATCCTGGTTGTGCACCGATGGACTTTCTGTTTGCGTGAGGTGAATGGTGAAGGAAAAAATCGTGAGGAAGCTGGCAAATTGAAAACTGTTCACTTAGGGCTTTAATCCAAAAGTCAACAGTCTCAAACACTTTTGTGCCAGCCTTCTGGCCGATCACCGATTTGGCTTTAGAGAAAACAAATTATCACCAAAGTGACGCCCAGATCTAAATGGTTGTAGAGTCATTGCTTTTTTTAAAGAAACGCATACATTGTATAAATTAATGTCTTGATCTATGAATTTTCTTATGCTCCTTACATAATTTGAATAGTATATTATGTAAGCGAATGGCGCTTGCCTTCATTTGCAATTTAAATGAAAAGCAATGAAACATTATGATCGAATTAGTGCTTAGGTGACTGAATAATACAGTAATATCCAGTAGTTATCAAATACATTATCTATGCTCTACGATGTTATTTAATTTAAAATTCATATTCATAACAATTACACTATAATACAAGTAGTGAAAATGAGTACATAGGAATCAAATTAAGAAAAACTATATTATATCCAAGACTCAATTAATCGACTTAGATATTTATTTAATTCAACTACTTGGAATCGCATATAACAAACTCGTGTAACACGAGGTATGAAAGGCAGGAGTTATCAATAATCATCTTTATATTTTATGCGTTATCATTTTTAAAGATATAAAAAAAGAGAATATCGCTATTCAAATAAAGATCGTATCTACACTCGTACAATACAAAGAACAATATTGCGCTTTAAAAAATGCCAGTGTCAAATGGTTAAAAGAGCTGCACTTCGTTTGATACATACCGTTCCTGCATATTTCTTTCTGAGCTATTGAGCTTTTCTTCTGGTCAACATAATTAAATTAAAAAAAAAGTAACTGTATATTATGTACACAGACTGTACTCAGACATTTGTATATACATTAATATCATGTGAGGATTATTATATTAATGTATAGATAGATTCTAGAAAAAAACGTAATAAACACTTTTTATTACGTTTAAACGTTATTTAAAACATTTTCCACTATTTTGGTTGATGCATTAAATCCTCTCATATTGCGCCTGCTTTAGCAAAGCCGCACCCGATACGCAATGAACTAATAAAAAAATGCTGAATAAGTTAATATCTACTAAGAAAGGAAATGATTAAATCCTTAGACTTCCTCTTTTATGAAACTTTGATATTACTGCGCTGTAATACTAAACTAAAATTATTTCAAACTGAGAATTATTTTAATGAACAATTAAGCACTCAACGGCTTCATATGAATTTTACTATTTTCATAGTTAGAAATTGTCGTAGCTTTTGTCATATTAAATTGAATAATAGACAGAATGAACGCCTGCTTGCTCCATGTAAAGGGAAGAGGCTACTTGAGTGTCAACATTATGCCGACAGCCATTCATTCTTAACAACCTGTTGATTGCAGCGGTTTTTATATTTTTCAAAATTTGATAAATATTCTTTTATCACTATTTCTGACATGCTTTTGACTCATTTCTGACCTTTTAAGCTGAGCGGTGTTATAATGTCAATATTAAATAAAAACGCGACGCCCGTCAGCGTAAGCGGGCACGGGCATTTAATTGCATATTCATGCATAAAGATTCAGCAATAATAAGTATACATAGGCATAGAAAATTTATTTATAAAAAACAAAAATTCGGAAAATGATAGACAATTGTGATGAAATGATGATGAAAATTATAAAAATGATTTATCAATTCGCATCTGTATAAAAGGGAACTGTGCTTGTTAAATATAATTTTTCTGGCACTAAGATATAGTATAATGTTATTTCGCGTGTATTATTTACTGTTGTACAAAAGCCTATCGTTAAAGCCTTAAATCTATAAACAAATTTGGCAAAATTTATTTTTTAAAAACATTGGTGAAAATTTGCGTGTTTTGGTTTTTATGAATGAACGTTTTAAAAGATTGAGACGATACAAGTCGTTTCTTAAGAAATACTACGAGTCTATACTAAATAGTATGAAGAGATAAGATTTGTTTTTATTTATCTGTCTGCAATGAACAAGCTCCACAACAACATGACTACAAAATTACTTCGACATTAAAAAAATAAATTTCTTTCTCCATTCGATCCTTGTTATCCCTGATGAACATAGTAGAATATACTATACTATTTTCAAGAAGTAAGAGTTCTGTATGGAATAACGATAGTGTAACCGTAGGCATGAAAAATACCAATAAATTACGAGTACCAATATATATAAGTACATAAAAAAGCGATACCATATGACAAACATGATAATATTCTGTTTTCATGTAAAAGTATAAATTCAAAATCATTGGCTACAACCTTTATAGGTCTGGGCTTTCTTTATCTGTATCATAATCATTTGTCATTCTAGTAGGAAAGTAGTGATCTACTAGCCTAGCAAGCCGGCATTCTCACAATGTTTTTCTTCAAATTTCGAGCTAATGTTGAATGCGCACATAAGAGGGTAGTCCGATAAGTACTTACACAAGAAAAAGATAACTTTGGAAATTTATTTCTCAATATAACTGTTGTTCAATACACTTGACCCAACTTCTTTAAGCCGTCTGAAAAATACGCTTAATAATTCGACATATTTAGAGACCTGTGATCGTTTTGTCCTTGCCAAATACTCGTATTTTCGTATGGTGGATTTTCGTTACCCTCCGTGGTAATCACCGTACACAACATCCAAGCGCTTATTGATTTGGCTGCGCGATTTTATTTTCAAAAACGAAAATCGAATCACCGATGTTGCTCTTTTTCCATTTTTTTGAACCCGCAGACACGCACGCTTCCACACGGTCTAAACAAAACTACGCGTCCGATTCGGTTAAAACTTTTATAGTAGCTGTTGTAACATGAATTTTATAAGCTGAAAAATTGCACTTGAGCTAGTGGTGCTATAGGGCTAAGAGGCTCAGTACTTATGGGACCGCTTTCTGAGACAGAAAGTCCTTTGGTGCACAGTCGGGGATGGATCCTACGACTTCAGAGATGAGAGTTGCACACTGAAGCCACTAGGTCTACATTGCTATGTAAAAGTATATTGACCTAAAAATAGTTGCGTTATTATGTCTATGTATGTCATGTAACACCGTGCTACGACTGAAATAATGCGAGTTGAACCGTAGAGCATAGCTATACTAATATAAGAATAGGTGTTTCTCTTCACATCACATTTTATTACTGGGTTACAAGTTACGACTGAGCTCTCAAAGATTTATATCAGATCACCGTTTCGATCTCGTAACTAATAAATATCTAGTCTTTGTTACATTTTTCCAATAACGCTTTGTATATTATTCAAAAGCTTAGGCTTTCGAATTCCTCTGATAATATTTTTGTGTAATGTCTTTCGCACGTTTAAATTAATTTATTTACTTTATATAAATGCAAAGATATATGTAATGAAGTTGTATGTTTGCTTCCAAAAATACACAAAGTTTTGTCTCACATATTTGTAAATAATTGTCTCTTTTAATCACAGCGTAAAGAAACTAAAGGAAGAGTAATTAAAATTAAACAGTACAGATGTTTATCACGTATACAGCAGCCTTTGTTCATTTCTAAACTCTAGATTCTAAGTTACGCATCGCAAGTAGCTAACATCGATATAAATTATCGATAGCGCCCGGGAGTCGCACTCAAATTGACGTCATGAACACCTTTCAGAAGTGTCACAGAATGCAACAGGTAAATTGACTACTCAATTTTGCATCCTGTTTCAGTTGTAAAATACGAATTTCATAGTTAACAGGCTTTATATCGGCTGTACATCAAAGTCAATTAAAGTAAATTGACAATCGTTGCTATGGGAAAACTGTCACTCGTGGTGATTTAAATTTTTTGTTTGGCTGTATCAAAATAAGAATGGATAAACTTATAATTCGAAATGTATGGAAAAGCGCTGCGAATTATCGCTTAAATAATCCGCCCAACGTACTAACGTCAAGGCGAGGTTGCCAATCATTGAATTGCGGCAACAGCGCGCAACAAAGCGCCACAATGCATACACCGCATATGACGGCTCGACATTTCCCGTCGTTCCTATAAAAAAGACATCGCAAGCTGATGTTAGAGTTTTAGTAGGTGCATTACCTATACGTATACGAAAAAAATCGAAACGCTTCCATTGCTACTTCATAGTATGTATATCGATAATGATAAGTAGTTATGTGGAGTTAAACTATCGGTCAAAAATTGTACTTTATTAAACTCCTTTGCGTAGCGCATCTTAAAAAATACTTTATTTGACGAAATAACATTACATTTTGTACTTACATTTTAATGGTTGTAAACATACACTAGGCAACGAATCCTTGGTCGTGGCATAGTTAATGAAAATATCGCCACGATAATCTAACAGAGATAATTCGATAAACACATCAACCGATCTATTTCAAAAATTCTCATCGTCAAATTTTACAATTTTTATCAAATAAACGGCTAGCTGATGTTTTGACTGATAAATTTTTAGTTTTTCTGTTTGTTGCGTTTTGTTATACCACGTATTATGTCACGTCACATAGGATATGTCCGTCTCTTGGTTCTTAGATTTGGCTGAAAACCTACCACCAATTTTCAGACAAATCTTAAGTTAATTTGTTTGCTAGAAATTTATGTTTGGCACCATCTAGATTATTATGATTATATCTAAACAAATGGTCTAGCGATAACTATTAACGTTTTATAATTTGGTTCTTAAATATGGTATAAAATTCACCCTAAATCATATCAAATCAAAAATAATTTATTCATGTAGTTAACACAATTTACACTTATGAACGTCAAAATAAATATACATTGAGCTTCTAATTTTACATTTACTGCCATTTCTCAAAGCAAGGGCGTAGAACAGAAGAGAAGACCTGGAAATAAACTCTCCGGCACTCTTTTTATTACTGTTTTTGTTGTAAAATATAAAATAAGTAAGCATTGAATTTAAATTCAATGAAATTTTCCGAATATTAAATTCAGAATTATTGTATACATACTTATCAAACATTAATTTAATTATCTTTGTGACGGAGTTCTAATGTTATGCTAAAAATCTTACGTTAATACGTAAGATTATTAATTCCAATAATACAAAATTAAACCAAAAGATTTTAGTGGTAAATACAGTACTGTTGACACTATTAAAACTTCTCCCTGTACGTTAAACATGACTACGTCATTAAAAATGTTTGCTGGTTGTAATTTGTTGTAAAATTTCATTATAAACTTAATATCCGTTGAATTGCCCGATATGTTTTAATCGATGTTCAGTAATTAAATTGTATATTTAACGTTAAACTAAATAAACATGTTTATTAGTGTTCACTGGGTACGGGTTTTTACGGTCATTTATTAAAATAGATTTTAAATATAGCCTTTATAAATCAACTAGCAGACTCGGCCAAGCGTTGCTGTGGCTAAGGTTTTTGTTATATTACATAGTAGTAAATTAATCAAGGGAAACCGTAGGAGAACTTACGTGAAACGTTGGTACCACGACACGGACCTAAACTAAACTACCTTTAACTCAGCGCCATCTGTTAGAATTGTATCAAATAATAAACAAATGTTAATGTTATCGTAATTTTAGTAAGGATGCCTATTTTTTTTGAAAATGAAATATAGCCTATGTCACTCAGGAATGATGTAGCTTTCCAACAGTGAAAGAATTTTTCAAATCTGCCAAGTAGTTTCGGAGCCTATTCAATTCATACAAACAAACAAAAAATCAAACCTTTCCTCTTTATAATATTAGTATAGATATAGATCATTGTTAAGCTTGCGCGTAAAGCAGTGTGTCAAAGTAAAAAATCATTTATTCATATAGGTAACATAAAGTACACTTATGAACGTCAAAAAAAAGAAATAGACATTAAATGCTTCTAATTTTACATCTGCCAGTTCTCAAATCAAGGACCTAGAACGGAAGAGAAGACCTGGCAATAAACTCTCCGCCACTCTTTTTAATCGCCAAGTTTTTTCTTTCACACAACGTTTGTAAGGAGCTGGAACGATTACACCATGTTCCATGTGACATCTTGAGTAATAAAGAATAATAAAATAAATTAAAAACAAAGATTTGTCCTTTATCAGCAGGAGGCATGGTGAAATAGGAGCTTGCACTTACATACTCGTGAGAACAACACGCAAATACGTAGTAGAAACAACTAATATCACCGCATACACGAATTCAAGTACGACCAGTCACAAGTAGCACCCGTTCACGAGTATGACGCATGGCCAGCGATCGGCCCCCTCGTCATATTTTAGTGAGAGAGACAACCCGACGCATGGACCGACCGACCCGCCACATATCATGTGTTCGAGTCTCAAAAGAAACTTTTTTGAATGAACCTGACATTGACGGATTATCGTACTGTGAGGGAAAATGTTTTATATCCAGACAACAGACGGAAACTTATAAATAAAAGACACTCATGTGAACCCGGTTGCGGGAGTACATATAAAAAACCGTTTGGGTTAATTTTTGTCAGGTGATGTCGAAGACCAGGTGATATAGAATTGTATGAGACGCCTTAAATGAACGGGACGAGGATTATAAATTATATTTTTTCCCATTTTATTTTATTGCCCACACGTTATCTTCGCCGAGAAAACATGCGAGTGGTACAAATGGTTCGCTAAAAGAGATTGCTTTTTGACGCAATAAAAACGCTTTAATAAATATGTATAGATTTTTATTGTCTTTTTCAATTCAGGTAAATTAAACTAAGTTAGTTTCTATAGATATTTAGATTTTGAAAAATCCATTGTTTAGTATTAGTAAATGAATTAATAATGAGTGTAAATAATATTAATAGGTATTTTAAATAACTGGTTTTAAAAAAATCTGTAAAATTCTAAAAAAATGTTTAACCGTCGCAAAATTTGGTTTAAGATGACAATAAGAGTTTATAGATATGGACAGATATTGATACTTATCATAGTTAAGGGATAAATATATATTATATAACAACAAAGCGTTTCTCCGATAAGCTCAACTTTTGAGACGAAAACTTCAACAAAATCTTTCTATGATCCCGGTATAATATTATTTATTTGAACTATCAAAGCCAACGGTGTTTTCATTGTAGTCATATAATATGCCCATTTAGGCAAACCAGAGTATTGTGTTCTCAGTTATATCAGGAAATCCTTGTTTATTCCAATGTACTGGTTCAATTTATCTGAACGAAAACAAATAACACTAACATTATACAAATCATTCGATCCTGACAGTGCACTAGGAACGCATTTTCCTTCCGAATTTCAGAGATCTAAATTTAAAAAGGTTGTTTAACTCGTTATTAATCTTATTTATCCAATAATCCTTGAGTTAACCATAAAGATCCATTTAACTTATTATCAATAATAATATCTTTGCAATAAAAAATGTTATTATAACTAGTAAAGTAATTTTAAAAAATAGTTAATATTCAGACAACAAAGGAGCAATCAACGCATGGTTGCTAACTTATTTTAATAAATCAATATTCATAACATTTAACCCGACGTGGTTGACTAGCATAGCGTGGGCAGGCAGCAGACATCCCATTAGGCGGGTTTTCTAGTGAATTTATATTTTCTCGATTACGCAACCCCGAGTGCTCCGTTGAAACTTTCTTGCTCAAACAATGTTCATACGTTAGCTCAAGTATATAGTGCATCCCGCATAAGGCGATTGTTGGTGGCACCTTGGGGTTTTAGTGGGTATGCACAATGGCGAGTCCCACATAATCCTTCTGCACCAAGCAGTCGCGCCGCGGAAGGGTATGCGCAAAGCATTTCCCCAAGTAAAAAAAAAAAAAAAAAAAAAAAAAGTATATAGTGCATTTGGAATAACAGTTGCCTTAACATTTTACATAACTTTGATAGTTAATGATGGAAGTAAACGGTAAAAGTCAGATAAAATAATAAACAAGTAAGCACAATTTGTATCGCATGTGGATTTTTATGAAACGAAGATAATTATTTTTAAAGTGTAAAAGGAAATGTTTATTGATCAAAAATAATTTTTAATATGTATTTATAAAAAAAACAAAGTTCCAACATATTCAATGTATAATATTTAAAATAAATAAGAAAAACATTGGAATTGTCGATCATTTGGGTATAAAAAAAGATTAGCATTCCTGAAATACCTGTATAAAAATAGATCATCTAGGGCCAAATATTTTCGAAATGTTCTTTATCTTTTGACACACATTGTTTGTTTTTAAGTTCCTCTGTATAAAGACTGTATACTCATAATTGATAGTTAAACTATTTCGAGAGTAAACTAGTTAAATCATTGCTTTACGACATTATTCGCGGAACGTGACTTGTATGCTGGCCCAATAGAATTAATCGATGTTAATAATAATATTACGTTGTCAATTTCCTACTAATTGTGGAACAATACAACCTTAGCATATATGTTTATAGCAAACTTGGTATAATGAAAGAATCATTATTGCACATAATAGTATAGGAACTTTTACAGATGCATCGGATATATATGACTTGTTGACACTATCCCCTTATTATTTATATTAATTTAAAAGGGTAAACAGAATGGACCAAACCAGTGCAATTAAAACCGAAGCAATCGAATATTTCTTAAAAAAATGAGATAAAACATAGATACACTCGAACAAATGTCCTTCCGAACTAAATTTCCCTGTTGCTGAAGACGCATTTTATGCGGTTGGAGAGATTTTGCAAGCTAAATTGGTAATTGACGTTTGCAGAGTAGATTTGGAAATGCGTAGCGAAATATAAGAACTTTTTTGCCACAGAGTAAATTGTGGAATTTTTTGCCAGATATTATAGAAAGTTTCTGGTGTTAACATAAGCGACGACAAATATGGCTATGACAAAGTTTAATCTAAACATTTGGAGTTTTAATGTTAATTATTTATTTATATAATTATTTAACAACTTTATTATTATTAATTATATTTTTTAATTAATTTTATTTATTTAATTACATGACAGGACATCTTAATAGAATCTGTTACTTTAAACGTTGAAGCATCAAAACCTAACTTGTATCGTTAAATTATTGAAAAAGCTTTAATATCATCAATAAATAATTTGATCGAACTGAATTAATTATTTAGCTCGCCTCAATTAGTATCAATATCGCTACTCAGACCATCAGTATAATTATCCATTACTATTTCAATAATTAATTAATCAAAGCTAATTTGGTATACGGTTCAAACCAATTTAATTTACAGTAAGCTTAAGTAATCTATGTAGATTCATATAAGTTTCTTATATATAAACTCTTTGTTTCAGTGCTCTTCGATCGGTGGATTGGGGTAATATTCGCCGTGATGCCCATAATTTATTCACAAAACTCATCCGAACACGTAACCCTCAAGACATCGAGGGTTCTGAAATCCCAGCTACGGGTACACAACGCCTTTCTGTAAGTAAATCTCATTTGTTAGCATTTCTCAGATAGTTCCAATTATGTTAAAACGCGAATCACTAAAATGACTATTGCAAAAACTTAATTTGTAAAAATATTCTAGACTAGACCCCATAAAATTGAAATAGAGTTACTGATATTACTTACAGAGCACTTATGAACATTATATGTTCAAATTCAAATTACCATTAAGTACCAGTACTCAAAGGTGAAGGTGACCTATATAATAATATCTTAAGGAAACGACAATAATATAAAATGAGTATAGATAAATATAAAATAGTTTGACAATGTTAATTGTCAGAATTATTTATAGGTGCTACTTATAGACATAACTATTTCGCAATATATTATTATTTGAATTATGCATTTGATGTTCTCCTATCCCTCAACAATGGAAAAATATAGACTACATTTTTCTTGAAAAAATTCAAACGCCATTTCATAAGAAAATACTGGAAATAAAATGCTCTATTGATTCTAAAGAATTTTAAAATTAGTCTTCAATAGCGGATCCTGCAATTTCTTTGATATCCCAATATAAGAAGTCAGAAATATAAGCATTCTTATTATACAATTTTTATAAATATTACATGCACCGAGTAGAACTCGATTTTCCTTATAGCTCTCATTCAGTCAGATGCACTCGCTCAATTTGCCTAGTATATAGTTTGAATATAGAATTTCAATAAGGAAGATCATGCTTATGAAATACGACTCGAATTATTTCAATACCTACTTCAGTATCTGCAATATTTAATTAGTACTTTTGAAAGTAATTTCATAATTTAATTCAAACTACAATTATGTGTTTTAGGGCTGTTTACCACATCATAATTTAAATCGTATGTGTAGAATATAGCAATTTCATCTGTAATTATGAACTTAGTCCAGCGTACTGAACTCTAAATCTATATTGTTCTCCTCAAAGGCATTCTGAATACTAAACAACTATAACATTTGTATCTAACGATTTACATTAAGAACTTTTTTCGTATGGAGCGTTGCCTACGACATTTCAAAAAACGTTTTCAGTTTATATAAAATATTCATCCTGGACACACAATATGATTGAGATATTGTAGAAAAATTATTTAGCTATACCTTAATCATGAATGGTTTAAGTTTGATTCTCGATTCCTTAATTGGTTTTTCCTAATTGAATTCGAATTTTAATCAAGTCTCTTACACTGCGTTTTAATTCCAGTGAACTTGTTAAATACCCAGCTCACCGCTGATTGAAATTAAATTTGTGTTCAGAGTATATAGCGTATGTAAGAAATTTTAATATTGATGCAACGAAGCCTCCTTAAACCTGTCACTAGCAACCGCAATTCCAAGAGGGCTCGTTAGAGATGTCTATTCTATTTCTCACTTGAATTTGATTTGTTTTTCATGGTTACGCTTTGAAATGAAGTATTCTATTTTGTCGTCTATTTTAATCAAATAAGGTGTTGATACAAACTATTACTAACAACAGTATTATAATAATAAACTATTACTATCAACACCATATAACTAAAAGCATTTCAATATACTTTATATTGGAGATTTGTAAAGTTTTTCGTGATCTTTCTTTGTGTACAATGGAAGCCTGCAGATATTGTTTAGATGGGAAAGAACATCGGATTTGTACGCAATGAAATAACGCCTGGGACAAGGATTTGACGATAGTTTTTAGCTTTGTTCCTTAAACGTTAATATATTTAAATTTACTTTAATTTCAGTTTACGTAGTTTCGTTAAAACCGAATTGGTTTTAACGCTTAAAACTGTATGAAAAGTCAACGCAAGAGTTTCTTATATATTTTTTGTAAAGCAAAATTGTACAGACTATTGATCCAATTTCACTTAAAACTAATTTCAACGAATAAACGCTTAAAATACATTCAGAATAAAGTACCTAAATTGAGTAACAATTTGTTTGTTGATCAGTTGATCTTTGATGTGATTGATGTCTTGGAAGTATCAACTTTCGATACAATTTGTTTATTTAACTACAAGTATTCTATTCATACGTTTGTGATATTATTTACTCTTCCCAATACGCCCACATAGGGTTTTATTATTTTTCAATATAAAATGTAACGTGAATTTTATATGATGAGATATTCGATTTTTTGTACGGTTTGTGCTAAAACCATGAATGCGTCCACGGTAAGCTTTTAAGAACAAAATACTTTTATAAGCTTATTTATAAAAAAAAATTGAATTCTTAAATTAAAATGCGTTACATTTATAACGAGGAACATATGTAGATTAAAAATGATCTTACACTAGTCCCACCCTGTAACTTCCGTCGGTGACATTATTAAACGCAAAATTAGAGTGAGGGAGAGTTTATTGCCAGTTCTTCTCTTCCGTTCTACGACCTTGATTTGAGAACTGACAGTAAATGTAAATAAGATGCATTTAATGTATATTTCTTTTGTTTTGAAATTGATAAGTGTACATTATGTTACCTATATGAATAAATGATTTTTGATTTGTATTTGATTAACTAGTTTGAAATATATAATAATATTTTTTTTGCCTAATCCCAATTTTGCATTCTACAAGTGTTGCCTTTGTGAAAAGCTGCTGCCGATTATAGACATTTAAATTTAAAGGCAAAATTAGCCTTCAAAAAGCTCGGTGTGCTCAGCAGGGCGAGACGGTACTTCACTCCGGGCCACCGCTTGCAACTATATAAAGCGCAAATTCGGCCCCACATGGAGTACTGTTCCCACCTTTGGGCGGGTGCTCCCCAGTACCAGCTTCTTCCACTTGACCGTATTCAACGAAGAGCGGTTCGAATCGTTGACGACCAAAATCTCTCCAAGCGGCTTGATCCTTTGGCGTTGCGTAGAGATGTGGGCTCTCTCTGCATCTTCTACCGCATTTACCATGGAGAGTGTTCAGAGGAGTTGTTCGGATTAATACCTGCAGCTGAGTTTCATCATCGGACGTCGAGGCAGAATACGAAATTCCACCCGTATCACCTCGACGTCCGCCGTTCCACAACTGCGCGTTTTTCCAGGCAGTTTTTGCCGCGCACCACCACTCTGTGGAACCAGCTGCCAACTGAAGTATTTCCGAACCAATTCTACTTAGGGCCCTTCAAGAAAAGAGCGTACCAATTCTTAAAAGGCCGGCAACGCACTCGCGAGCCCTCTGGTATTGAGGGTGTCCATGGGCAGCGGTATCACTTAACATCAGGTGAGCCTCCTGCCCGTTTGCCCCCTGTTCTATAAAAAAAAAAAATAATTTAGAAGTCCTGTGATAACAGGTTATTAGCGTTTCAACTCGGATGAATAATAGTGACGCTGATGAATACATTAAAGATTTTATTATAAAAATTAATGACGTAAACATATTTTTATGAATAATTTATCAATGGTTATCATAATTTTTGTAAAACGATTTCAAAAGTAATATATCTAACAAAGCCATTGTTCACATAATATATACTTACCGAATATACAGCATAACTAATATACAGAAAGTTTAATAATAACCAATTGAATATTTTTGCATTAAAATACTAACTACGGAATATTTAAACTCGTCTATCTGTTTAAATACAGCATATGCTATAATGAAAGCCGAAAGTCGTTCAGATAATTTTTTAAAACTATGTTCGTAGAGTTCATGCCTTTGAGGCATGTGAGCTGTTAAATAACGTGTGCTAAGTGCTCACACAGAGGAACGCAATAATATAGTATTTTAAAATTACATTTATCGATTTAAATATACTCTTCCGATAATCGAAAGTGCAACGATTGACATTTCCGGTTTACCTTATTACGGTATTTCCTGGAGGCTCAATTGGTGGCGTTGGAGCCGGCATTGGAGTTATTTCAATTCGATATTATTTTAAAGCCCTTAAGTAGGGTGCGTTTAATTATCTTAATCGGTAAAGTAACAAGATATTGTACCATATGAAAAATAGAATTTACAAAGTAAGCGTGCTTATATTTTTACTGGTATGTAACAATTCTATTTTGTAACTACGATTTTCACGACATCACACCCAATTATAAGTTGCATCAAAAACAAACAAACAAATCAATTCGTATCATTTAAATAACATCCGTATCACCTCGGTGTCCGTCATTTTAAACTCTACTCTACACCTCTATGTGTAACCAGCTGCCCACTTGAATAACAGGTGTCCCAAAAGAAAGTCTACATTTAGTTTCAAAGCGTTATGTGAAAATGTTGTACATGTCTTTGTGACTGAACTTCAAAACTTTCCTGGGTATAACCAAACAACATGGTTCTATCAGGATGGAGCAAAGTCACACACGTCAAATACGTTCTGCCACGAGTTCATGACATTTTCTCAGGCAAATTAATCTGCAGGAGAGATGACATAAATTATCATTCACGAGGTCCTGAATTAAGCCCTATGGATTTTTTTCTTATAGGGTTGTCTTAAATCCGAAGTCTACGCCAATAAACCGACTTCTCTGGCGCAATTGTAAGAAAATATCTGTCACGAAATGGCACCCATCACTAAACGATACACGACTAACTTTTTCTTAATTGATTAACTATGAATAAACTTTCTTTTGAGACACCTTGTATTTGCGAACCAATTCAACTTAGGTTCGTTCAAGAAAAGAGCGTACCGTTTCTTAAAAAGGCCGTCAACGCGCTTGCGAACCTTCTGGCAATGTGAATGAATATAGGCGCTGGTGTCACTTAACATCAGATGAGCCTCCTACTCGTGTGCCTGCAGTTACATTACATTAAAATAATAATAACTTTCTAAAGGATGAACGTTTTGTGTGAGCATAAATCCATAAACTTTATTGCCTTCTGCCTGCTGCATTTTTATAGAGAGACTTTCATAAACTGTTTTGTACTAGTACGCAATAAATTTGTGATAACGGAAGACCGCGGTTATTCCTTTCCTTAATAATGTGTTAATTTCATATATTAAAACAAAAATTCATTGATCCACAACCGACCATCGAACTTAGTTATAAAGTACATTCATTTAATTAAAAAAATACATAAACGATTTGATTCCAACCGTGGTTTGATCCCGTTGAAGTATCAACTTCTTGGGCTACAAGTGCACAGGTATTAATTTAAGATTTAGATAGTGCTTTCCTCTCTCAACGAATAAGTATCGTATTGCGATCGATAGAGAAAGCTGCCAGTGTTAAATATACACTACCACAGGGATCAAACTATTTAAATTTGTTTTTTTTTCTATTTATTAATTTTGAATTATAATTACTTTGTAGCGTAAGAAAATATATAAATCCTAGGAATTAAAAACATTCTATCATAATACATATGAGTTATAAAACCATCATTGTCGCATTTATTCTACTAGACTTGATTAAATATTGAATTCATAATAATTTTAATATTATTTATATTGGACATGATAATTTTCACACGTTTCACACTGGCGATAATTAACCGTTTAATTGCCGCTATAAAAGTCAAAATTTCAGGTCAAATAATAAATAGGGTTAAAGTGTTCATGATAACTTCCTCCCTCACGTAACATTTTAATACAATCAGATTAAAAAAAAAATATATACCTAAAATCACGTTTGAATGTATTAATGCAAAACGGTGCGGGCTTAAATTACATTTGTATAAGTATCAGCGTGGCTCTTAGATGGTAAAATAATTTTTAATTTTTTTTACGCTACTGTCAAGATTGAAGTGATCCCTCAATCTGTTTTATAATCCTCTTTTGTCACCGTGTTGTTCTTTTCAGTTAAAAAGAATCCGTGCTAAAGAAGCATATTAATACCATTAATTTTAAACCTTAATTGTTGAGTATATATTTACTTTTGTACGAAACTGACTAATAAATATTATACCCTAATATTTATTTGTCTTATGGTGTCTAAGACAAAATTGAACTTGCCTTGAATGTTGAAATTGAAAATGCTTGATTAGAATCTAATGTATCTATTTGTTTTCCGTGTCCCAAAACAGCTTTTAATATATGAAACAAGTTTTAGTATAATTAATCCATAGTAACTTTATAAGGTATAAATCTCCTCCTCTTTCTGTCCTGTTTGAACGTTTCGTTCGTATGTAAGTTTGCCTCAAACAATGAGGAATAAATATAGAATATTGAATACTAGAGAAAAGCTGCAGAGCTCAATAATGCCTACAAGGAAATAGTATGTTTAACTTTTAAATTATACTAAAACAAGTCGTCGGCCTCGTCTACGTGTCTGTCCATCAACTCAAAATCCATTTGAGAGCTACTTCATAGACATTCAACTATTATGTATACTGGAATTAAGTATACCATCAATGAAATATAAAAATCAAATAATTTTTTTAAACAATTTCATTAATATTATTAAACTTATTAATTCCTCTTTTGTAGCGATGCTTAGACACAACGGACCTTACATCTTTGGGAGTTGGTTCCTGTGCCGGCACTGGAATGTATCTGGTCACCGGGATGGTCGTCCAAAAGTTTGCTGGTCCTGCAGCGGCGCTAAGTTTCATGATAGCAGCCACAGCGAGCATTTTCTCAGGTAATATTTTTTGATGTCCTTGTATTGATTCTTATACGAATATTTTTAATGAGATATTAATAAAGTATTTATACTCGAGTTCATACATGCGGAGGTTTTGTAGATGACAGAATCAAATGCATGAAAATTTACAATTAAAAGTATTTAATTTCAATTTCATGCTTATCATTACTTACATTTCATTACTGGGGATTGGAATTCAATAGTTAATTAGTACTTATTGTTAATAATTGACAAACGTTAAGTAACAGTTATGTTTTACAAATATAGAAACATAATTAATACATAAACGAAGAATGTAATTTAATAAACAAATGTTGTCGCGTTTTTTCGAGTAAAGTACATAAATATCGTGTTGCTCTTAACAGTATGGACGTGATTTCAAGTTCCAGCTGTGCACTACTGAATCATTCTTCGTACGTAATTGACAATGACAGAACGGTTCAGATACTTGCCTATAGACAAAATTCCATTTTTTGTATATAGGGAGGGCTTTCGCTTAAGTTTCTAGACTAGAATAGTCAATTAGTCCATAAAATGTAATTGTACATTAGTACAATTACATTTTATGGACTAATTGACACCATTATGGTGTTTACAAAAAAACCTCTCAATCACCCTGAAGGTGAAGGTGGACGTAATAATTAAATTATTTACAGTTAAGAGCTATCGATTAACTCATTTAAGCATACAAAATCGCCATACTTTAGTCACGATATATTTACACAGATCGTGACTATAATTTAAAGCTTAATATTAATTAGTATGACTTTTTCTATATAGACTAAAGCCTCATGTAAAGCTTTCATTTATATTTTAAGTAGTAGATTGAAATTTAATCTTCTACGATCATTCTAATTATAGCCCTATCCTATTTGTACTTCACCCTAACTACTAATTAAGTCCACTTACACAGGATCTCGAGAACATTATATCTAACTCTGATTGTTTAACACAGTACATCAGCTTTACCCAGCTTAATTTAGAATAAACAATATTTTTTTATAAATGTGTACACAAAATTTGAGCCCTTACTGAACAAGAAACGTTTCATTCATTATTTTATTGTTTAGCCAGTTATAACAGCATTAAATGATGTGGTCTTTAATATGCTACAATGTGCCTGTTTGTAATGTAACTAAAATTATCTCACCATTTCGGTTTTTAAATATTCATATACTTAGATTGCGGGCTAGCCCCATGGTGGTAATTTACAGTATAACTTTAGTGATGTTGGTTACTAGGTATTAATCACGATATGAAAATTGTAAGCGTACTACAATTCTCATATCGTGATTAATAACAATTAATGGTACGGCTTTTGTATTGATGATTATTTAATCCTTTAATCATCAATACAAAAGCCAGGTATTAATGCTATCTGAGATTTACTATTCAACCCTACTATGTAGATATTAAAGTTTTATATTCTCCAAAATTACAAATGTTACGTATCTTAAAAAATCTCCCAAATTTTGTTTGGTGTTGTTTAAAAACTTTTATAACGAAAATTAAAAATATTTTTTACATAGTTCAACTTTATTAAAGTTCTGAAAGACATAAAATAAACTTTAGTTTTGGTTTTATAAAATCTTTTATTTCACAGGGTTTTGCTACGCTGAGTTTGGTGTCCGAGTGCCAAACACAACAGGATCTGCTTACACCTACTCTTACGTTACTATGGGCGAATTCGTAGCGTTTATTATCGGCTGGAATATGCTATTGGAATACCTGGTGATTACTTTTTTAGTATCTGTTATGTCTATATGTCTCTGTCTGTGCATAGCTAATATAATTCATGGTACAAATAGAGAACACCGGAGGAATACGTGGAAATGCCGCCAGCTTTATGAGTAGTTTACCATAGGGAATTTTTACCCAAGTTTTGTGTTTACTACAGTATTTGATATAATAACGTGTAATAATGTTCGAAGAAAGGTTAACATTTGTTTAATAAAAATAGTAGGCACACATTAATTATTAATAAGTCATAATAATTGTTAACATTCATTTACAAAGGCAGTAAAACTTATCTCAGTGACTTAGTAAACAATTCAGACCGAAATATAATGACTTCAAGTATTCGCTTATGTAAACGAACATCGAAGGTATGTAGCCTTGTTCGCTGATCTGCTTTTGTTAAATATGAACCTTTTTTCAATGACACAAATCCGAACCTTTTGCAGGATTAAAGTAAGTGAGATTAAGCCGTTTATAGGATGACACAAAGGAACAAGCTTGAGAATTTTCTCCTCTTGTCAAGGTTCGATTTAATTGAAATAGTCAATGCCAGACTTTGAACTATATAAAATACCCACCAATAAATACTCAATCAGACTAATTGCAGCGTTTTAACTTAATTACACACCTGTATCTTTACTTAACAATGTAAAAACTTGAAAGAAGAAGGCGAAATAAAACGTTAATTAAAAGGGTGCAATTAGCCTGTCTTAATTGTAATGATAGGGTTAACTTATAGATTGATTGTAATTCTAATTGCTCAATACAAAGTGTATATAATGTATATATTATAAAATAGACCTGCATAATAAGTAATAATTTTAATACTTCAATGTAAGTGCATTTCAGTTTAAGTAATATTATACATACACTCGTTATACATCTTTTTCCACTAACTAAATAATTTCTATTTTTACAAGCGCTATAATACCAATTAGGTCAAAGATTAAATATAATTAGACAAATCGTTACAGATTCGCTTCGACTTCGATAGCCCTAAGCATGATCAATAACATGGTTTATTTTCATCACGGTTAGGGCATAACGATATCAATTTGTGGAACCTATTATTAATTCAGATAGAGCTAGTTCCCGCGATACCGAACCAAACAATAATTTTAACAACCATTCGAAGAATTTATATATAATAAATTCACAAAGCTTAATAGTATATGATGTATTTGAAAAAAAACTTGCCACTAGTGGTTAACTAGTATTGAAAATTACATTATTGCACATACACACAGAGATACTTATTATTTATGCTCTTAATATGTATTGGAACTGCCGAATGTAATCATATTCAATTCTGTTTCGTTTTTAATTTTTCTAGTTATTTAGTAAATAGGCAACTTAAAATCTACAGAGTTTAAATCAATTAGTTATAAGACATCACTACTTACATCAGGTGAGCCTCCTGCCCGTTTGCCCCCTGCTCTATAAAAAATAAACTACTAATATTAATATATTAGGTTGATAGTAATAATAAATAACTATTGGTATTTTTATTTTAGTTTTACTGATTCCAAGTTAACAAGGAGATGGATTACTATACTACTGCAAAAATTGTGTTATTTTAATTTTATTAGTATTTTTTTAATAACAGCGGCAAAAGGGCAGGAGACTCGCCTGAAGTTAAGTGATACCGCCGCTCATAGACTCTGTCATTGCTAGAAGATTCACAAGTACAATGCTAGACTTTTGTATTTATTCTTATGTTTTTGTTAGATTGGAACCAGTGCGTGTGCTAGAGCCTTGAGCGTCTGCTTCGACTCCTTATGTAATGGCGCTATAACCAAATTCTTTGCATCGCACATTGGAACCATCTTTGGTGAGTTATGGTTTTACATTATTAAATGTTAATAGTTTTTATCTTTGTCTAAATTGCCCAGGGATATATTAGATAAGTGGGTAATTTAGTTAAAAAGAGAAAAAAGCTTAGCAGCGAAACAATTTTTATAAACTAAACTATAATGTTTAACCCTGCTCTATTTCTCCATCGTGGTAGATAAGCTCGTCAAATACACGTAGCGGATCAACCTGTTAGCTTCTATCGTAGCTCGTATCTCGTAGCACATATGTAGCAGCGTCGTAATGGCAATGCTACGACGTTGTTTACTTAATAGTTTAACCGGTAACAATTACGCTATTACCTGCGATTTATATAAAAGTATCCAATTTGGTTCATGTAAGTTAAATTAATAAAGACTATTTTATAGCAGTTCATTAGACGGTTCAAAATTATTACAAAATATACGTTTGTGTATCTTCAAAATTAGTTTTTACTATGTTGAAAACATTATCAGACTACATTAATATCTCTTAGTTTCAGAGATATAATAATATTGTTCAATTACTACATTTATAAAATTTAAATAAAGCTTGGTTGAACATCGTATTGCAGTCTGGAATATTCCTCGTTTTAATAATAAAGATAAAACATGGACGTGCTGTTCTTCATAATATTATTAAAAAGAGTTATACATTAGTAGATAATTAATTCAATCTCTTTTACTTTTTTATTTCTCTCATGAATTTATTAATTATTAATTAATGAGGTTTAGTATGGACATAGTAAGGATAGTATACGTTAACTTTTTGGTTTGATGAATGTGTCTTCTATGCCTATGCTATGTAAATTATAAGTTCGATCCAATAAGTTGGGTGTTCTTAAATTGGGAATATTTTAATTGAGTTTAAAGCAGTTATGCCCCTTCATCAAAAATAGAAATAAAAGTATTATTAATAAAATGGATAAAAAATTACATAATTATTACCAAAATTGAAAAAAATATTTTTATCTAATCTCATATTGTTTGAATTACATGTGCCGATTTTATAATGACGTGTTTTGAATATAGACCAGTGCCGAAGCCTTCAAAAATAGTAAAAAACGAAAAAAAATTACAGTAGGATGAAACCCATTAGAAATGCAGGGGAATATGATCAAAATGAAAGGAAAAATAAATTACGGTCGATCCGAGTTCGGGAAGTGGGAGGGGGGTGACTTTTAAGGGGGAAAGTTGTTTATCTTGATTTCCGGCGAAACTACCAGTCCTATGGAAAAAAGTTAAATGGCAAAGTTGTAGGTCATAAAAAGATCTACAACTTTGGTATTTACAATTTTTTCACATAACCTCAAAATTTAGGTGAAAAATTCAAAAAACCAAGTTTTTGGTTTTTTATTTATATCTTTTTTAAAAAGTTTTTTTTTCTACGAAATTTGGTGAAAACTTACCTTATTATGTCCCAAATATACTGTAATTTATTTGATTAAAAATATTTATTTTTTCGCCTCATTTTAACTTAATATCAAAAAAGCACCCTAATTTTCAATTGAAAATTCTGACGTCAAAATTTCAGCTTTTTTCAAAAAGTTTGGGGGCTTTTTGTTCGTTGAAATATCTACTTTCTGATGGTGTAAAAAAAATATACATTACTGTAGGAAATATTATTAGAAAATGCAAAAAATTGAAAAAACCTCAAATTCGAAAATTTTCTTTTAATTATGTACAATTTTGAGGTATTTATTAAAATTTACACTTTAATTACTCAAAAAACGTAAGATTTCATGCTTCATTGATAAACGAAAAAATTGCAAATTAAAATATACTTCTATAATTAACAAACAAATAAGTTAATAAAGTTAATATTTAATAAGACATCTACAATATTTTGAAAAAGTTGTAGAATCTTCTGTAAATAATATTTGTAGATGCCTATTTATTGCTGTTTTAAGATAATTTATATACCTGAGTTTTTTTTTTACCTGAGGTTTTTTGAATTTTTCACCTAAATTTTGAGGTTATGTGAAAAAATTGTAAATACCAAAGTTGTAGATCTTTTTATGACCTACAACTTTGCCATTTAACTTTTTTCCATAGGACTGGTAGTTTCGCCGGAAATCAAGATAAACAATTTTTCCCCCTTAAAAGTCACCCCCCTCCCACTTCCCGAACTCGGATCGACCGTAATTTATTTTTACTTTCATTTTGATCATATTCCCCTGCATTTCTAATGGGTTTCATCCTACTGTAATTTTTTTTGGTTTCAAAAATTATCGACACTGGTCTAATATATAATTTTGTAATTCGAAATAGTAGCAACTTCAAAACGCTGTCTTCAAAGTCTGCTTTAACAGCATCATGTTTCAGTTTTTTAAAAGCCTTATATAGGGCTTAAACTTGTGCTGCTTTGTGATGCTTTTCTAAACAATTATTTATCTAGAGTATCCGAAAATTCATATTTCTCTTTATTGGAGTGCATTGTAGGAATAATAATTGTTTATTTATTAAATATTTTTGGAAAAAAATCCTTTGAAGCTTTTTATTGCTGAAGCGGGTTTACTTTGAGCGTAATTCACAAATTAAGTTAGAATTTTATCGTCATTTTTTAACTGTGTTTTGGCTGTGATAGTAAGTGACAGATGAGTACTTTAGTTGAATAATTATACTGATTCATTTTCTTTTAATAAGGAATTTAATCTGGGAGATACATAAATATAATTTATAACTTTACAGGATTTATTTCTAAATTGTTTATTTTGTTCAATTTCATTGCATTTTGTAAAGTATAGGTCAATGGTGTTACATAATGTCTTTAATATCTAGCTTAGTAGAGTTTCATGCATTACTTTATCTTAAAACAAATTGAATTTTATAATTAAACAAGGTCAAAGTAAAAAACCTACGAACAGTCAACAGTGACGTTGGCAACGTTTCGTTAATATCGAGTATATAAGAAGCACATGAAAGCTAATATGCGATACTGTGTAGAAGTGAACATAGGTTATAACCAAATCGTATGTATATATCAGTGTTTCGTTGCAATACCAATTGTGGTCGAATGTGTTTCTTGACCCATAAACCATTCTAGGCCTTGCATACAATCACGATTATGTTACCAGGGTCACAATTATTATTGAACATGATCGGCACATTCATGTGGTATACCGCTTGTAAACACCGGGTTCACTAGGCGATACCAATCCCGTACTCAACTTATATAAACATAGGGGTTTGCAAAATTAATGTATTTACTTTTTGTATATGCGTTAAGGTAATATCTCAAATGCATTTATCGTTATAATTTTTTATAAGGATTAAGGTGTAAATTTTAAACATATAGAAATCGGTCAAATATAATGAAGTATTTACCGAATTTTATTTGTAATAATAATCCCAGCTAACTGTGATTTATAATAGTAATAAATAAATTATTGTATACATATTATTATAATTGGATCACATGATGTATGATCATATGAATTGCCTTGCCTGTTATTCGCAATAATATTAACTTTAAAATATCGCCTGATATAACATAGCGATAATTACCTTTGACATCAATTTTTGTAACATCATCCCACACTAAGTGCACTATCTTCAATAGAGTTTCAGTATGAAAAATCTATTGTTATAACCCTTCTATTCAAAATATGTTCGATACTTCTTTGTTGAAACTGACGTTACCTATTCACTCTTGCACTAAAAGCTTTTGACAGGATTCACTGTCAACTTTCTTTGTAGTATGCCTTAGTGTAATTGAATTTGAAACTTTCTTGCCGTATTTTATTACCGATATTTATAGTTCCTTTGTAAATATATTGAAAGCTGCTTATAATGGTAGTGGTCGGTGCACAACGCAAGTTTCACAAAGATGAGCTTTCTAGATGGTTTCAGTCAATAATAAAATAAAAAAAACTTCTACTATGACTACATAATGCATTTATCGCTTCATATATTAATACAACTTCGAAGAGAATAATTACATGTTAACGATTATTTTGGTAGTTAGTTCTATGTTTATATGTGGGTTTGTTCTAAGGTTATGTATTGATTTCACAGGTAAACCCCCGGATTTTATAGCATTCGCAATAACCATTTTGATGTCCCTGATACTGGTCGCCGGCGTCAAAAAGTCTCTGATATTCAACAATGTCCTGAACATCATTAATTGTAGCGTTTGGGTTTTTATTATGACAACTGGATTGTTTTACGTTAATTGGGACAATTGGTCGGAGCACGGTGGTTTCCTACCATACGGCTGGAGTGGAGTATGTACCTTTCAATTTTCACTTATAATACTTTCACTATATACAAGTAAAGGTCTTTTAAGAAAAGAGCGTAGCGAATTTATAAAAGGCCAGCAACGCAACTCGTGATTCTTTTTTTAATCGTCCATGAGACTAAGATGAGCCTCCTGCCCGTTTGCCCCCGTTTTATGATGAAGGTAATGTAGTATTTTATCAAGATTCGATGTATACTTTCATTACAATTGGTAAACTCAAGCGCACAACGGGCATATTTTGTATTTTAAATACATGAGGTACGTCGGCATGGTGATGGTTTTATCTTTAGATATCAATTTTGAGGATATCCCGGGCTAGGCTATCCGACATGTTGCTTGAGCACAGTTCACAGCTGTTAAAATTCTGCGGCAGGATTGTCAGACAAGTCAGAGGCAACGCGCGTAGCGCCGGGCAGCGGGCCCCGACTTGTCCGTAAATATTATGACGATATTTCCGGAATAGTTGTCGCCCGGGCCCGGCGGGAGACGCCAACCCTCTTAGTTAATAATGCCCCTTTTTAGGAAAGGGGAGATTTCGAGACTCCCCTGCTGCTTAGCCACTGGGTCCAATATCTGCCTGATTGCGTGCCTGATAGGCTAGGACGTAGAGTCTACGTTAATTAATTAATCAGTGGCGCTACCACCTCTTTAGGTACTGGCCTCAGATGTCTGAATCTGTTTCATGATCATTTTTAAATCTAATAGGCAAGTGGGTGATCAGCCTCCAGTGCCTGACACACGTCGTCGACTTTTTGGGTATAAGACATGTCAGTTTCCTCACGACGTTTTTCCTTTACCGTTCGAGCAAATGTTAAATGCGCACATAAAAAGAAAGTCCATTGGTGCACAGCCCGGGATTGACACGCTGAGGCCACTAGGCCAACACTGCTCAAGGTCTCCGTATTATATAATAAAAAATAATAAAAGATATCAATTTATTTAACAGGTGTTCAAAGGTGCGGCAACATGCTTCTACGCGTTCATTGGGTTCGACATAATTGCTACAACAGGCGCAGAAGCCACAAATCCAAAACGTTCAATTCCTTTGGCCATTGTCTACAGTCTTGGCATCGTTCTCGTATCATATGTGACCTGCTCCTTGATGCTCAGTTTAGTCGGTAAGTAATTTATATTGGTACTTAGAAATTGCGGTCGAGGAGACTGTCTCAAGATAAAAGCATTATCTTCATTACGTAATAGATAAAATTAAATTGAATGAAAATGCTAGTCGTTATATTTTTGTTGTTATGTGTTCTGCCAGGCTAAGTGCTATTAACCCATTTATAGAAAATTCTCTTCTTTATTAGTTTAGTCATCGAGTATAGAATTCTGTTAAAGAAACAAAATGCTCATAAAACAGTTGAACTCAAAGGGATTATGCTCTCTCTAATGAAATAACAACCGCAACTAATTATGCCCTACAGGCAAAGACTGTTATCATTATGATTTAATAGCTATGAAGCTCAAAAACAAAAGGGCCCTCTAGCTAGCGTATGAGAATAAACGACAGAGTTGGAATAAGAAAACCTACCGAGGAATTGTGATTTTTATAAACAGAATTCAGTAGAGATTTCTTTTTTACTTTTTCTCGCCTGTCGAAACTGTCCAACTTGGTATTTGCGAAACGAAAAATAAAATTTTCTGTTACTAAAATATACGTAAAATTCAATGGTTCATAAGAGGAGATTTTATGCTACCTGTTTTTGCTTTCGAATACTGAACGTTGATTTCTGCGAAACTGACACATGACAAAAGCAAAGTGAAATTTAATGTTTGAGTTTTTACTTTTCAAGTGTTTGCTTTACTAACTCTAACATATAAAGCAATAGTACAAATTAAGGATTTAGCAATCGTCCGTGCAAGACATATTTGTGATTCAGATCTAGCACTCAGTTACTCACTTAATAAAATAAGAAACTATAATACGATTAGAATAATTAATATTATATACAACGGGCTTTTCAGCTAGTTAATGATGTCTTCCAGCCATATTATGTATTGTAACATAAACGCTTTTGTTTACTGAAACCTGACCTTAATTAATAAGTACTATTATCTCACAATCATACCAATAAAACCTGATATTTTGGAAACGTTTACTCTCTACATATTTATTAATATTTTGGTTTAAATATGTATTAGTAATGAAGTACCTAATAGTGTTTTTCTTTACCACACGAGCAAGAAACGCATATAACAAAAGTCAATCGGTGCACAGCCGGTGTAAGACCCTAGTAATTTAAATCTCAAGCTTTAATATATTATATAAGGATTATGTAATATGCGTTTGTTACAGTGCCCTACGATCAGGTATCGACAGAGGCTGCCCTCCTCGATATGTTCACCTATGTGAATGCACCGAATTGCAAGTACATTGTCGCTGTAGGTGCGCTAGCTGGCCTTACGGTTGCTATGTTCGGGTCTATGTTTCCGCTTCCTCGCGTCGTGTACGCTATGGCACAGGATGGACTGATATTCAAGTAATAATTTTATTAAAAAATAGTACATTTTTGGTTCAAATATGAATATATGTTGTTATTCTAGGCTTTAAAGAGGGGCAATTCAGACAGATTCTGTGCAAGTTTCAAGTAATTACTACGTATCTAACTTTTTTTCTTCTTTTTTTTTAAATTTTTATTAAGAATTTTTTTTACTTTTACTTTAAGTAAATTCATCGTACTTTAATAACTGAATTTCAAAGTTATTTAATTTCGAATGCACCTAAGGCGTCGATATGTTTGTCAGACAACTGTCAGTGATTTCGCGTTTCGGGACACCTGCAACTGCAGCTGTTTACGGTGGTGGAGCCGCCGCCATTGTCGCACTCTTCGTCCATCTTGAAGTACTTGTGGAAATGATGAGCATTGGTAAGGAATTGATGGGTACTACTCCCTAGTTTAACCCTAGTTTGATATGCTATTTTAAATTATAATTTTAGAGTTACCATTTTGGATACGTTTTCAATTTCATTTGCCACATTCAATTTGACTATGATCTTCTATTACGGTGAATGGTGTTTCTGTAATTTAGTTGATTCGTAAACACAGGTGTTTTTTACACTTAATTGAGGATCGCAACCATGGAATGTTTTTTGTACCGATTTTGAAGAAATAAAATATTTTCATTTTCATTTTCAGGGTCAAAAATTGTAGAAAGATTCTATTTGTAACCGTTATATGCAGTAAACACCGCAATGCATCCCATGATCCAGCCGATAACTGTCATATATTTTTTTTTATTTCTTGTACCATGTACCATCTGCTTAAAAGAGAATAGGTACTGAAAAGTATTAATAAGTTTAGAGAAAATATGTAGAAATTCCTGCAGTCAATTGTTTATAGTTTGAATTCCATCAGATTAGGGCACTAAATTAGCGATATATCAAATGGAAATCATGAGCATATATCTGTGGATTAATAGCGCGCTTGCTTTAATTTAGATATTTAGTGTGACGATTCAATTAACACATTAAACAAAACAATAAAGTTTCTTTTGGGGTACACATACATGTTAATAATTATTTTAAATTACTTTATCAACCTATGTATGATTACTGTAGGTACTCTTCTGGCCTACACACTGGTGTCAACTTCTGTGCTTGTTCTTCGTTATCAACCAAATTCTGCAAGCTTGATCGACCTCTTGCCTGAGAGCTTTCGTATTCTAGTTGACCCCGAAGGCACAGCATCGGGACATCGACAAACCGCAATAATGGTAAGCGATAAAGATATTTATTCCATATTATCGTCTTTAGTGTCGGGAATTTTTAAAATGTTATTATTTTTATTTAACTGATCATTTTCAATAAAGCTCTCAATCGTAATAAGCTTAACACTTTCGCAAATAAAATGTACAATATGTAACGGAATATGATGAGTTCAATATATTATATTATAATATTACAAACAATTATTTTGACTATCGAAACGGAGGTTTATTACAAATTATGGATATCAATAAATTCGTCTGTGAATACGATAAATAACATCGTTTATCATATAATAAATAACGCGTTCATTTTCACGGTCTGAGAGTGGAGATAAAGGCAAAAAATATTCCTGGAATATGTCTCACAAACTGCAAACATAGTTTATGTAAACATGGCAGATATTAATAACATAGAACCTGTATTAGTTTACGTTGTAATTAAGAAGTAACTTCGAGAATTAACGTCCGACGAGCAGCGTCGAACTTCGCTCGACGAAAAACAGCTTAGTGTAACTGACTAATTGAGTTTGAGAATAACCTTTTAGTTCCATATATTATACAAGTGCTCATCATTATAAAAAAAAATAAAAAATACTTTAGTTTATTTACAGGTAATGTAAGTTAACAATTTTGTTGAATTAAATAATTTTGTAAGTGACATTACATCTTGTCTTAACGTGTTATGATATATTTTTGTATTTGTTTTATAAATTTTGATTAATCTTAACATTCGCTGCCTACTTTTATATGTAATACATGCTGATAGCAATGTGTCCCTTCACCGTAAGAAGTCATTGGTGTTAGTGCTTAGTACGCTTAGCCACCTGGCCAACACTGATACATAACAAAACTTAAATTTTACTAACGCGTAATTGTGAGACACAGACTCCAATCGTGATCCCGATCTTATTATTAGTCCGGTCAAATTAGACTAAAAAATAGGGGTAAGGTTAAAAAAAATCGCATTTGGCTGAATATTGGTAGGATTGCTCAATACACTATTATAAAGGAAATGTGAAAAGTCCTCATCGATCCGGCACGTGCAAAAAATTTTACTCGGGTTCAAAGGTCACAAAAACGGGTTTTTCGCGATTTTCAGCAAAATGGTAAGTTTTATCATAAAATTAGCTCCGACAAAAATTGTAGATCAGATAATTATCTAAAAAAAATGTCTAAATACTTTTTTTCCTAAGAGCCACCGTTTTTGAGATATAACGATTCAAAAAGTTGAAAGAGTTGTAATCGTCATAATATGCACACGTTTCCACGTGTATTGAGCAATCCTACCAATATTCAGCCAAGTGCGAATTTTTGTAACCTTGGATGCCTAAATTGACCGGAGTATATTGACCTATTTTACTATGTGTTTCGCAGCTTTCGATAAGAGCGACACATACTACATACATACTATTAGATTTACAAGTAGTGTGATTGGCCATAGCCTCACGGTAACCTTAGGGACACGTCGCCTTAGGTTCAGTGACTTATAGCGTTTTAAACAATATTTAGATTTTATTAGAGCAATTAAATGTTTTTTTTTATAGTGCTTAAAACCTCTTTCTATTTTAACAGTTTATTTAGATTTAGTTTGAATGTTAGGTTTGATGCTTTGCGAATATGTTCCTTGATATTATTATTTTCTATTTCAACAGAAATACTTTTTTTTTACCTTATGTTAGGAAGGACATATACAAGCACATATACAATAGTTAGTGAATTATTGTATCACGTAATATACTCATTAGATCCATACAATTTTTACTCATTCTATTGGTTTTCAATTGAATTTTTTGCATTTTTTTTCTTTTTATTTCCTACTATTCTATTACAATGAAGCCTAATTATGCATTTTTACTTAATATATATACGTAGAAATTATGTATGGGTGAGTTAATATTTAATTTTACATTTAACAATTAAATTAATTATCCTTTTACTTCTTCTCTTCTTACGAATTATTCTTGCACTCTAGTCAAATACAGGAATGTAATAAACGTGTTATAAACTTAGAAAATAGGTGAATAAAAGTTAAACGGCTATATTTTGTGTTCAAAGTTGAAACTGGATTTATTTCAAAAGTTAAGCGTTGTTGTGGTCAACAATTGTAAAGTCCAGTGCTTTAGGGTTGGCAATTTTGAAATTCCTGTGAAATTGTCAATGAATGAAAGTGTTCAAATGTGCGTTATACAGATATCTCTAAATTGTCGGTGAAAGCTTTTGTTTATTTTTAATATACGCAATTGATTGAGTCAGATTTTTCTGTTAAAGTTTAAAATAGATTTTTTACTTTAGGGCATTGGAAAAATGCAATGGAGGTGACTGATGTATTAGAAAAGGCTATTGAATAAATTTTAATATTATAACTACAAAATTAACCATATATATGAATGGCAAAGCAGCAAGCGAACTAGTCTATTTTGGAATTATTACAAGTTAAATAACCTCAAGACATTATAATCGAAATAAACAACGACCAGAGAGAACAGATATCTGTGCCTTTGACCTACATTTACAAATCGGCCTTTGTGAATAATTCAAAGTGAAAGAAAATGTCAAACGCAGTGACAACTGACTGTGGTGATTACAAATTTTATGAAGATATCCCGTAAATAAGCTTTTAGACAAAAGTTTCATTATGGTTATTTTTATTATTTATTGTCCAAGGAAAATTGATTTAGAAGAAATTATAATTCATGAATCAAAATTCACCGGAGTTAATTTAATAATAAAATATATTATCTATGGTACTATAATTTTATTTCTTCAAAGATAGTACTATCCAGTACAAAAAAAACTATTTAGCATCTAATAAAACATTAGCAGATGAAACATAAAACGGAAAACGGCGCGTTTCGTTTTTCTACGTGTATTCTGGTTCTTCATGTGACGTCATAAAATTGCGTCCGTTTATCCAAACAGACCTCAGGGATTTTAATTTGTTCTTTTACATTTTCCCTCCAGACATACATTGTCAAAAATATAGAGTACCACATCTGGATAAGATACACCTTTTATCGTTGCAGGCTCCGACTCAAGCCCACGTTATACCATGCAGTCAACGCGTAATGGTACGTCGTGTAACACGCAGGTAAAATACATTTTATGCAACGCGAAATTGTTGAAATGCAAAGCGAAAGGCCGGCCGAAAATTTTAATTTAATATAATGTGTACTATCCTTAAGCGATGTAGTGTATTCACAGCTCACCGGACTCCGACGATACTCTGCCTGGTGATGAAAGCGATGATTACGGACTCGCGGACCAATATCTTATTCATTCCACCTCGGAAAACCAATTCTACGGTAATTTTCATTGTACTTTATTGTCCGTTTCAGAGTAACTGAAATGTTATATAGTATATGTTATATAGTATAGTATACATATTTAAAAATAAACAACACATGATTTACAATTTTTGCTATACATTGAAGTATTTTTAAATGATTTTATTTAGTCAAGAAACAAAAACGCTCCTATAATTTTATTTTTCCTTCGGATAATTTTCCTGGACTAAACTGTCAAACGTTTTAGCTTTTAATCAATCTCACACCATTATTGTTTTCTTTTTTAATAAAACCTTACAAAATACTCTTACAACTCATACAAGATGTAACAAAATGCTGCCAAGCTAATTCTTCTGATTAGATTTTGAAACTTTAATGTTTAGAACTTTATCACACGATAGTTCGGTGCCTTCTATTTAAAGTTCGAACTAATCTTCTATAGTCGACATACACTAGTAACATCTAAGCAAGTTTTGCATACTTTTCTAATAAACTAATAAAAAAAAGGGGTCAAATGTCAGTTCAGTTCAGTAATAGTAATATTTTTTAAGAAAAATACAGCTACCTGAAAATAGTTGTAAAATGACAGTGAATTAATCTTATTCTCTCGAAGAAATACAATGAGACACCAACTTTAAGTAAAACGTAAACAACCACACTTGGAGTATTTGAGACTTACTAGAATTACCTTAATTAATGAAGACTTAAATACGATGTAATCGGAAATCAAAAAAAGGTTTCATTCACTTCATTTAGAAGTGAAAGTAACGAATTGCGGCACATATATTATTGCTTGTTTGACAAACTAAATAACATTATCTGTCAATATTAAATAAAATATGAAACAAATCTATACTTCGTGATTATCTAAACCATAATCATACTTCGATTACTGTATATTTTAATTAAACATTGGCTCTAGCTCGCTTATAAGTGACAAGGCAGTGGTTGCTCTTAGATTTATTGCCGGTTTTGCTTTTTATTGTGTGCAAATTGTAAATACATATTTACTACCAGCGCATGCTGTAATTGACATCGAAAAGATTTACAACGTTTAACTCAAATAATAATAGAGCATTTTGACAGATTTTTTTTTGATGGTGTTTGTGTACTTGGTGCAGTGCCCAGTGCTGGTTGCTCTGACGTTTCGAGGTTCCAGCGTTTCATCGACGACCTATACGAACGTTTATTCGCCATGTCCTACCTGTGCCCGGGGATTTTGCCCTGGATTGACTGTGGCCCCGCTACAGAACAGAGTGGTAATCTATCTAGTTTTATAAAAGGTTTACATATTTTAATAGTCACACTTAAATTCGAAAATAGTAGAGAGAATAAAATCTTTCGTTTTTATAACATGGTTAAAAAGGCTGTTACTAATGAATAGGAAGGACGAATTTATGATTTTATTTGTCAGTTTACTCAGATTTATATTTCTTTTTACCTCAAATCTTTAGACTTTGACTTTAGTGGCTTTGATGCAGATGTCTAAGAATCAAACACAGGTTAAATGAGTGTGTCTTGAAGGTAATAGCAGATGCAGCTGCTGTAATAGGATTGTTCCCGTAAAAGGTTGTAGGGCCAATATAATAAACACAGTTTATTTAAAAGACGACAATTGAACGACTTAAGAATGCAAAGCGTCAAAAGTCCCGGAAAACTGGCATTTCTTGCCTTTAAATTGCGGGACTTTGAGTTTCGAGAATGCTTTCAGAGAAATTGTGACTTCTAGTGGAAATCTTAAGTTTCAGAAATATTCAGCTGTCTTCCAAACTTAAACAAAATATAAAATGAATTAAAGAACGTCTAATATGGAACCTTTTAGCTATGACCTCATTCTGGCATGGCTGCATCTGTTCTGCATCATATGCCTCCTTGTAGCCACATGCATTGAAAATCGCTTACTCCTGCACTAATTTAAAATCTCTTATATCTTTTTATATCCATAGGAAAGTTCGTGATAAGGGCTGTCGGATTGATGTATATCCTGGTTATAATTTTCGACATGCTCGCCGCCTTCTCCAGCCCTGGCAACATTACCGCATTCCTAATGGTTCTACTGGCACTCGGCATTTTGGCTATCCTACTTATTATCTCCCGCAAGCCACAAAATAAGTATGTACACAAGAAAATTTTTTAATATCAAATAAAGCGTATGAGATACTAATATTTAATTTTCTTAATTAATACATCGATAGTGTGTGTGTAACATTAAAATAATATTTGGCTATTATTGCGAAAATTTATCTAGAATTTAAAATAAGCGTTGTAATTTATGATTTTAATAATTATGATACATTCCATTAATTTGCGACAGTTTTGACACAGTGTGAAACAAATAACGGTGCTGAAGAATTTCATAGGTAGTTAGTTGCCTTCAATTGTTTTATTATTTCAGGACCGGCTTGATATACACTACCCCTGCTGTCCCTTTTATACCGGGAATTGCAGTTGCTGTAAATATATATCTGATCCTAAACCTCTCTGTACTGACCCTTGTACGATTCACCGTCTGGATGATTTTAGGTAAGCATATTCATATAGATTTTGTAAATTTTGTCGTACGTTGAATTGTTTTTTAATAGGAATTTTTATTTATTCCAACTGTCGGAAAGAGAAATTACATCAAATTAAAAAAACATTAAATTAATATTTACCATTCAAGATAAATAGAAGATAAATTTTACTTTTTCAGGATTCTTTATGTACTTCATGTATGGTATTAAGAACTCTGTATTAGAGACCGACCCGCCCAAGTCTCCGGAGCCAATACCACCACCCCCGAACCCACTCGACCGCACTATGATAGTCCCAGGGTCTTCTCAAAGCTACCCAGTCGGAGATCGCAATATATTCCAGGGCGATGGAAGTGGACCCTTTGGCAACAATGATCAGTAAGAAATTACCATTGTATACTGTTAAATAGCTTTGTATGGAGTATTTACAACTGTTATTTATACATTGACGTAAAGTCATCCAGGATAGAACACCAGCCTGATCTTGAGCAGTTCCTTTGACTTGACTCCAGGTCATACCAATTTATATGTACTAAACATAGTCAAAATATTTAATAAGATATAACAGAGCTCATTTGTACCTTTTTCAAACTTCAAAATCAAAGAAGTGAATTTCTTTGTACCTTAAAAACATGTGTGCAATATAATAATTATCCTTAAATACGTAAGTTCCCCTCAAAACCCAGCATTATTTATTTGAAGTGTTATTCATTTTACCATTAAATCTATTTTCGAATCAAAACTCTCCAGAATCTATGAAGATCCGCTCCAGTCCTGGAATATAACAGAAACGCAACCAACACGGAACCACCCTACAAGCAATGTAACATTTAAACAAGTAGAAACTCGGTACGTACCTAGCACTAAAAAGTTTATGTACATATGTGTTACTGTATTCTCATCAACAAATAATTTAATTGTTGTATATTATACGAAACGTATCGTCATGACAGTGACATAATTTTTAACATTAGTCTATTGAGCTCAGGATAATGTCATAATACACTTTTTAATTCTGAAGTTTCACCATCTCTTAAGAATCAAAAGAAGAGCTATTGGAAGCTCTTTTTTTGATGAGATGTGAAATAGAATTTCAGACAACCGTTTTATGTGATTGCATTTTGTCTTTACAGATTCGATCCTCAAACCAACAGTGTAACTTTACACACTTCTAGCCGACCACCATGGGCGTACCCGGACGTTTCCTACGACGCATGGGTCGACTAAATACCTGGCTATCTCATCTAATGTTTTTCCTGAGGATTTATTTTGAAGGTTAATTACCAAATTAGTTTCGCTTTTCCTTGTATGTATTGCTTCGGCATTATTCATGCGAATAATGATTTGCGAATGCGAATTTCCGTTTTCGCATATTATATTTTATGTATGGTTCCACTAGTACAAAAAAGAAATTTATTTATTTACACTGATTTGTAACAGTAGTCAAAATAATTTATTTTATGATACACCAAAATTATTCAGAAATTATTTATTTTGGTAAAATATTTTTAGCTGATATCTAAAAATATCCATGTTTGACTTTGAACGTTATAAAATTGTATAAGAAATATATAACATTATTACCTTGACATTCTAGTTATATTCGATGTTGATGTGTTGTTAAAAAGTTGTTAGTGATAAGCCAAAGTTCTTACATAAAAGTATTATAGTGTTTATTTATTCATTGTTTTTTAATGTATAAATATATTTTTATTATCAGTATTAATAGAGTAAGTAGTTAATTTTTCATTGGTTATCTTTATTTTTTCACAATATAATAAAATTATTCTTGTCCGTATTTCACTCCGTAAAGTTTATAAAGGTAAATTAAGTTAAGAAAGGTGTGAAACCGTATATGTTATTGTGTAATATATGCATTTACTATATTAAACTATTATTAAGGATATATTAATCTCTCTCTGTATTTAAAAGAACTGAATGATTGGTCTGATACTCGTATATCCAACGCTTATGGTGCTTATTCCAAAACGTTTCGAGATCTAGTCAAAATATGTCAAAATAATTGTGTGGCTTCAAGTCTACGCATTTTGGAATTCGAACCTTACTTCCACAATTACTTCGCACACAAACATATCAAACGAATTTTCCAGCAAAATATCCAGCGTGATACTTGCTTGTTGAGCAAAATTTTCAATCTTCACTTGTGACTTTGAACACCGGAAAAAATGAGAATACGATGCGTGTCCCGACATCGTAGTCACATTAGAAAAAAATAAGCCAAAATGCGTAGTGGCACTGGATTATTATGAAACCCAGCTAGAATATAACAAAGATTGGAAATTTTGCTTTAATTTTTCGTAAAACTTTTAAAATTTTCTTACTTCACTATTTTGTATAATATGTATTTTGGAGAACAAATCTATTGATTACTTTTAATACCTAAGTCTGTCAGCCTAAACAGTTGCTTAAAAGTCTAGGTTAATTATACTATATAAAATACCGAACACGTAAATCACATATCTAATATACTATACCAATTTGTGTGAATGTTTTCTATACTTGAAATAATTAAATTCATTATAATCTCGATGTCATGAAATGGTTGTAGACAATAAAGTAGTTATAATAAAATACGCACGCAAACTTCACAGCACTTCGTTACATTATCCTCAACATATAGGTCCTATTGAAACTCACGATTGTGATATTTTAAGTAATATATTGGTTAATTAATCATGTTACTCGCTTGAATTAGACATTTGTTTTACTTTAATGCCTGTTTAACTATTTAGTTATATATGTAATACTGTATGTACTGTATAAGTATTTACTTATTTTGTATAAAGTATGGGATGCATGTGATAATTAGACATCTCAACATTATTTTGTAGGTTACTAAGTATGAGATTTAAGTAAGATATATAAATAGTTTTGTCACTCTTATTCATCTTATAAGCGATGATATTGATAAGGACATCATGTTATTTGTGGCTTAATGTGTCTATTAGTGAGACTAGCCATTTAAATTTATTCACTATAATATTATGATACTCAAATTAAATGTGATTTTAATTGTAGCTTGTTCTTTGCGTAATTATAATTTAGTAAGGAAACGAAGATCGATGTTTATATCATTCATATTAAATATAGGCCTTAATATGAAGTTGTTGTTGTTTATTAGAGCTAAAGTATGTATTTAATTATTAAGACTCTTAATTATTAAGCTTCAGAGTTTTTCACTATTAGTTAAATCGTATTTATTTAAAAAACTAAAGACAGACAAGTTACACTGGTATTAAACACTGACAACAGTGATAGACTTTTGGTATTTTGATAATGTTCAGTAAACAGTGTAACTGGATTGATTTGGTTTATAAATAAATGCGCCAAGTTTTCTCCGGCACAAATACCTATATATCATCATATTGATAATACAACATGTGTTACCTCATAAAAATTATATCTAAAAGTCAATAGAATGAACAACAAAAAATTAACCGATTTTCGGAAATTAAATGTTAACTCTTTGCTCTTAAGCAGGAAATAATTATTTATTTATATTAGAAATTTAAGGTTTACATCATGAGTATTAGATTCTTAGTTAAAAAAGCAAAAAAATCCTATTGTATTCTGAGCATGTAAAATCACTACTAATACCGCAAATTTTGACTCCTGAGTTTAGACATACTGGAGTCTTATTTCGCGGTTACAACTAAAGTTTTCTGTCCAGATCGCAAATCTAGTACTATTCCCCACTGCTCAAATGTTAACTGTAAAGCTGTTTAGTCTTAATATTATATTGTCTTAATAGTGTTTAAATTTGGTGCATTAATCGTTTTCAGTATTTGTGTATATTAAAAACTTGCTCTTAGAAATGAAGCATTTGCCAAACTATGATCCTAGTTGCAGCGTGCTTTTTCAAACTCTACAATATAATTAAAATCATTTATCTACTCATTTAAATGACTTTAACGGATTCTTTTAACTTTTAGTGCTCCTATATAAACAAAAAAAAAATATGTTTAAAAATTGTTATTCTAAAATATAATACTGTGTAAACTGTAAACGTAGACTAAGGTATATCCCTACATCGGATGGGCTTCATCACTACGTATCCCTAAAATAGTACATACCAAAGTCCTACATACACCTACGCTTAAACTGCACCTATACTGATTAGGTAATCGTCGTTTTAACAAGAGGTAATAAAGCCATTCGTCGGTAACTCAATTTGATTTAAACTCACCTATTGTGTCGATTATATACGTACCAAAAGGCGACAAGCAAAAACTAAGTCTAGAGAGTTGCTCATTTGTTTGTTCCGATCATAGATTTGGTGATTCCCTAACAAAGAAAATACACGCAGGCTACATTCATAATTAATTCAGGACACGACGTTGAAAATACAATAGCTTGTCTACGCTCGGCACACATCACGCACTTATAGGCGAATATAGTAATGAAGAGAAACAAAACATCGATTCAAAAATATTTTTATTAAAATATTTTTGAAAAAGGTTCCCATTACATGACACAATGTATGACAATGTATGAAACTCTAGGCATCAAATTAATAAATTAATGAATAATTAAACCAATACGACTAAGGGGCTTTCAAGAAAAAAGCGTATAACTCCTTGAAAGTTTGGTAATATTATATCCGCTAGCCCTCGGCATTGCAAGTGTCACAGTGTTATCACTTTATTCAAAGTGACCCTGCTAGTTAGTCTCCTGTTAGCATCCGGTCCCATAAATAAAATTGTTTTAGTCCGAACATTTTACACTTCATACAAATTGGCTAAGCCGCATTAATAACAACGGCCAATGGTAACATTACGTTTTACATCGATATTGAAAAGACAAAACTTCATAGCTTAAAGCGCGTGTCTACAACATACAAAGAGAATACAATTTCTGTTTCATACTCTCTCGCCTCTTTCGTTTGCCTTCCGTTTGAGATTCTTTATCAAGTGTAAGTGAAGCTAGAAAATATATTTATTTAAATCTAGCGTAGTCAGAAGCCAATCCGTTGGAGACACAAATCTAGTCTTGTTGTTATTTATGTTAAGATGAAGTGATTGTATTGTATAAACTGCAAAATCAGATACGACCAGGGGCCTAAGCTTTTACCGCCGGTCAAAAAACTTTGTACCAAAATAGTCACTTAGCATTTGAAAAATTATTAAGAGATCTGAGATAATATTTCGAAATTTTGATTGTATATTCAGCTCAATTCAAAAAAATTGTCCAGAGATAAAGAAAAAATAGAGATTGTCTTCCGATTTATGACAGAAGTAACGGTAAGAATTATTTGTTTTCCACGTGTCCAAACCAAAAATTCGACAACGATGTCAGGCACACTAATCTAACCTATTGCCTATTCGAAAAAAAAACCCAAAACCAAATAAACGGACGTAAATCTAAATTTTTGTAGTATTGTTATTACTAAGTACATTCTTTATGTACATTAAATTGTATTCATATAATACAATCACTTTTAGGCATAATAAATATATTTAACCAAAATAAATGTGGATTGGCGGTATCGTGGAGACGGCGAAATTATACTATTTTATGTCGGAAAGATGTCGACAGTTGGAATAAATAAATAAAATAAATAAGTCGTTTTATTCAAAAACAAACTAAGAAGAAAATATACTATTCTTCATTTGAAAATTGCTTGTATGTTTTGTTCAAAATCAACCTTCACACGTATTTACAGTGACCACAATCCGTGCTTAATTAAAAATGTTTACATTTTAATAATCTCTCATAATATGTGAGTGCAAATTTATAACAAAGTTGACATTTCGAATGTCAGATAGGAACTGTCAAAGTTGACACTCTTTAATACGATTGATTAGTCAATTGAAGAAACGCCATCTATTGTTGGCAGTAGACCCCTTTTTACTTTTGGCATGTGCAATATTAACAGGTTGATTTAAATATGTCGTAATTAATAAAGTTTTCAACAGAAACAGATGCAAATTTGATATTGGGAAATAAAAACCAAGTCTACGGAATCATGCTTTTATTCTTAAGATCAAACATGATTAGTCATACAACTTAAAAACTAAAAAATTTCATATTCAAACTTAAGTCCTGTTACATGAGGCACAACAATTTCACAAATAATACATATTAACGTGTATTTCGCACACAGGGTATTCAAAAAAATATCAAAATTTTTGTTCTAATCAACTTTGAAAACTTACGCGAAAACGTAATTGTGTATAACATATTTGTTACCTGTTTATCTAAAAGTACATACATTTAATAATTTGCAAACAGTAGAAAGTACGCTTTATATGGGTCAATACATAATGTATCTGTATATTATCAAAAACTACAAAATATACTTCACAACACCAGTTTCATATATTGTTTTGCACCAAAGCACAAATATGCAGTTCTACATACAATATATGAAATTTACACTATTTGATATGATATTTTAAATACATTAATGATTTTATGCAATTTTATAGGAATATACGAAGGAGTCCTAATGTCCTAGTATAAAAAATACTATCAAGAAATAATTTCAATATAAATTGTAATTTAATAAATGCTTGTTTTATGTAAAAATATTTGTGGGTCAGAAAACCACATCGAAAAATGACATTTAGGAGCTTTTTCAAAATTTAGTATAGATAGAAAATTGAGCGTTATTCCTTGTGGCATCAAGTACATATTTATATTTTATAGTCAAATTTGGACCTTAAATGTAACAAACATATTTTTTATTATGTGCCTTGTTTGTATAGCTGTACATTTGTGCATATACAGAGGTACATATGTAATCACTAGAACTTATCATTCGTATTTATCGAATCTTATATCAAATTAATCCCAAACTAACTTACGACTTATTAATATAAAGTGAGTTTCTTAATATATGACTTCTTTTGTTACAACTTAAATGGGAATTTTTTTTTCAACTAATGTATGTATCAATAGAATTTTTAGTCATCAAAACGCCCGGTTCGTATATTTAAAATACCATTTAAAATGTAACAAAACGTAATTTTTTTATTAAAAAATCTATGCTACACGAAAAGTATCGAATATCAAAATTGATAATGATTATTTGGAATATATAAAGCGGGCGTTAGTCATTTATTATTTATATTTTGAATCCATCTCAGACCTCATACTCCGACCAATCGGACCATGGAATCTTTCCCTCCAGTCGAATGTCATTTAGTCAATTATTAGGAGGAGAAAATCTATTCCGATTAATCGATGTCAGTTTGAGATACTAAATCACATACAGTTTAAAGCATATTAGTTTTTTTCCGAATACTGACATGTTAACTAAATCTAAAGGCGATGAAATCGGCAAATTACTCACTAAATAATGGTATTAAATATATTAGCCAACCAGAGGTCAGAATATTCTTTACGAGTTACTTAAGTACTACACAGGGTTTATATGGGTCCAGTTGACCTTTATTAATTCGATATAAAGTTGGTGGTCGAAACTGTCAAATGGTTATTATTTGTACAGTCCGTATTTCGATATATAGATCAAACCAACATATAAACATTTGGCAGTTGGGTATGGTTAGGCCGCACTGAAAAAGCTTAATAGCTTAATCCATAATCCGTGAATATAGAATCCCTATTGGATAATGGCGTAAGCACACCAATATGACACGAGACTATCATGTATATTATCAAGCAATGTTGCTTTGGTATAAACTTTTGAAATTCCTAAATAACATTATAATATAATAACAATAGATGGTGTATATAAATAAGTATCCGTAAAAATTGTGATATAAATTGGGGAGTTTGACACTGAAAATACAAACCGTAAACATAGTATCGCTGTTGAAAATGTGTGTGTAAGTGTTGATATATTATTTGGATTAAGAAAGATATCTTCGAAAAATGGTGGCCATTTGAAACCTTAATAAAACGTTTGATACCATGGTAACAATTCATTTTCCATAGTCCACCTTTTATAATAGGCCTTACTGCTATTGTTATTTATATGTATTTTAAACAATTTGATTAATTTTTTTAATATCTAGAAAATTGACAAATAACTGATATATTCTACGTCTAGTAATTGCTACAAATATTATTCTGTAGAACAAGTATCAAAAACCAATATAGGTTTGGTAGCGATAGAAATGTATTATAAATTTACAAATTAACTGTCCTCCAATGGTTCGCCGCCAACGGCTCCCTCCAACTCGTCTTCTTGTATGATTTTGTCACTCTCTATTAATATGGAATCTGTAGTTTCATCCTTTTCTACGATTGGACCGTGTTCGTTACGTAGGCTGGCGCCCTCGCATTCGCCAGTCGGGCGTAGAACGAGGTACATCAGAAGATCGGAAAGTGATATGATGCCCGTTACTTTATCTTCTTCGTTTACCACGACCAGACGATGCACCTGTAAATTGTATTATTCATAATCTATGTTAAGCAAGTTGTGTTCGGTCTACGTAATTTTCTTAGTTCAGCGTAGAGTGTAATTAAATTATTTGGCTGCATTATGAATTCTATTGCGTTTGGAACAGGTCGTCCTGTGGTGGACGCTAGACTAACCGGGGGTTTAAAACAAAATCACTTTTCGACAAGCGTAGCCCACTAACGTTAAACGATTCTGTATGGGAACAATTCACTCTCACGTGCCCATTTTTATACAAATTAGTTAATGGGTCATAACAGGCGAAAACTGATTGTTTCACACGACCCTGGTAAGGGCGGATATATCTGCCGAAAGTTTCAAAAATTCTTTCACAAATACTTTTAACACATTGGGTTAGGTTTGAATATCAGCGAAATATAAAAACACTGAAGGCCTTGTGAGTAGGCTGACCAAAAACGAGATTTACAATATTTTTAAAACAGTCTATGCATCTGATGTTATCTTGTACTTTTAAACTTTCTGTGTGCAAGCTTATATTTTATGTTTAAAAATAATATCTCAAATCTTTATGTGTACTATTATTACTATTTAACAAAAAGTAAAACAAAAGAGAAAACGGTGTTATGACATTGGCCAACAACGTCTATACGTTTCGTTACGTACGCATGCGACAAGATACGGCATGTTCGTTGGCGTCGGCATCGGCATACCAGGAAACATAAATTATATGGACAAAACGCAGAGAAGTAAAATATGACATTTAATTACCTCTGCACGAACAATCCTTTCCATAACCTCATAGAGGGTCTCGTCCAGATTACACTTTTGAACACCTTCAAACCACTCGTTGCGATGTTCATTTGCTTTTTTTAACGTCACATCCAAGTTGTTATACGTCTTCTCAGCAGCCAAGTTCTATAACAAAATTAAACGATAAGAAACTATAAGTCTATAGAATATTAGTAGTTTGGCCTGGTGTTTTACAGGGAGCTTTATGTAGTACCTTATATTAGAATTAGATTTGAAGCTCAATGGAAAAACTGCTCTATCTAGCATGGTATGTATACATATTAGAAAGTAAATATAGATAGCGGTTTGGGGAAGTCTGCAGAGCCTTGAAATCTATATACGAAATGTGACAAATGCGCAAAGCTATTTAAAAGCTCCTAAAAATTTAATCTAGAGCTAAAACCTAAATAGGCTCAGATTGCATGTACTTTGTTTCTGATAGTGTGTACACATTGGTCCCAACATTACTCGTCAATTTTATGGCTTAAGATATGCCGGTTTTCATACAATACTCTCACAATTCAAGTAAAATGATTGAAACTCCTCGATAAAACGACAACCATTCTCACAAAAGAATATTTCTACATTACCATCATTTCTGGGTACAACGCAAATCAACCCTTTGCAGTTCGTATTGTTTACAACACGCACTCGCCAGCCCTGCATTTAGAGTGTCCATGCTTTCATCACTCATAAAAAAAATACTTACAATGACATCAAACTTGGCATAGATGTCTTTCAGCCTGCCCTCGGTATCAATAATGGGTAAAGCTGAAACTCGACGATTGACGAATTTCTTTAAGGCTTCAATGATAGAAGTATCCTCTGTGGCCGTTTCAATATTATTAAGCGTACCAATTTTCAGGTCTCGTAGCTTATTTTGTAAGTATTTGGGTTTTGGCAATTCATTTATCTGAAAACGTATTTCGTTCATAAGTACTGGAATTCTGTTTTCAATTATTATCTCAAACGAATATTTGTTAAAAAAATAATCTGTTTTCTTTATACAAGATTACGGAAGTCGTACAGCATCCACTATACACTGTTCGCTTTGTTTACTGTCATTTTTGTCATCCAGTTAGGCTAGTTTAGGATTTCAAGAATTTATGTTAACTTAATAACCACTCACGTTGCCAACGATGCTACTTATAAAAAAGTCAATATTTTGCAATCTAAAGAAAAGTCATAATATTCCTTAAATATGAAATTGGCGTTTTGTATGGGAGGAACAGAAAGTCGAATATTTTTAAATATAATAATTTAATTAATCAAAGTATGAACCATTGTTTTCTATCCACTTTTGCCATCTCATGGGTAGTTCATTGATCCCTTTACTAAAAAAAACAGTCGGACCGGAATCAATAAAATCTGTGAAGGCGATTTGGACTGCCCCATCAGAGTTAATGTTTTTCCCTTACAAAAAGTTGTCCAAATTTCGAAAAAAAATAATAAAAATAATGGTAATCTGTTGGAGCAAGGTCCGGGGAGTACGGAGGATGTCTTAGACATTCCAATATAAGGGCAATGAGTATGTTCAAGCAATCATGTAAACGTTTGAAACTCTTAAATTATTGTAATTTTTAAGTATCTTCATCTTAAAACAAGGTGGATATTATTATGTATAAGACGCACCTTAATAACAATTTCCAAAATTAAAATATTAATTGAATATAATTCTGGCTACTTACATATAAAAAGAGAAACCTAAGTATTCTCTTGTGTGTGAGTATGTAGAGTACATTGCCAGTCTCTGGGTCGATGACGGGCAAACGGTGAATCCTGTTTGTGATCAGTATCCTAATGGCTTCGTACAAAGAAGAATCTGGCCCAATCGATACGAGCGGAACTACCGATCCCTTTAGTACATCTGAAAAATTATAGAAAGAATAGTTTAAAATATTAACAGTATTGCGAATAATACATATAATATAATATATATATACATATAAGTATTAAAAACAAGAGCCACTCTTTGATCGATAATGCACCGATCTGGTTACAACGTTGCGCTGCAACTAAGTTTATGCTTGATACATCGTAAAAGCCAGTTGACGTTTCAAAATCAACTCAGATGCTACTAGGGAAGATTCAATGTCGATATTTAGCGCTAAGATACACATTACGTTTAGATATTGTTTGTACGTATTTGTGTGTTGTTCCCACGAGTATGTTAGTTCGTGCTCCTATTTCACCATGCCTCCTGCTAATAGACGACAAATCTTTTTTAAATTTATTATTCTTCATTACTCAAGATGTCATATGGAACATGGTGTAATGGTTGCAGCTCCATACAAATATTTTGTAAAAAAACATGGCGATTAAAAAGAGTGGCGGAGAGTTTAGTGCCAGTTGTTCTCTTCCGTTCTACGCCCTTGATTTAAGAACTGGCAGTAAATGTAAAATTATAATAATTTAATGTATATTTCTTTTTTTTGACGTTCATAAGTGTACATTATGTTACCTATATGAATAAATGATTTTTGATTTGATTTGATATAATTATGCAGGCGTCATATCTAAGGGTTACTTAAGTGAACCCCTTTCCTATTCGAACATTATCTTTGGCACAAGGGTCACTTACGTACCTAATAATTAAAAAAAATATATTAAGAAACGGACACAAAAATCTAAGGCCGCTGGTTCGTCCCTTCGTTTAAAAAAGATTGTTGCGCAATTGTCTGTGCCTTCCAATCAGGAATAGTTATAATTCCAGAAATCAAACCTCAAATCAAGCCACATAGTATGGTATGGTATGGTAGGTGGACTCAATTTCCGCAACAAGACTCAAATTTGGTCCGTTTTGCGTAAAGCCCTGGCTACTTTAGCCAGCCTAGCTCCTTCCAGAAGCATCTTTCAGGTACGATAACACGTAAGATACAAGATACACATAAGTTATACAAAATATCTTTTTTCTAAAGCTGAGATTCCCTTCTTTTAATCTTCTCCCTGATCTATTAAAATATCGACTACCGCGGGAACTGTTGCGTCATAATCTTTAAATTTATGATTAATTTTCTTGATTTGCAGCCAAAGCACCTTTGGTGCGGGGGCGTTATATTGGTGAAAAAACAACTTTGTTTGGCGAGTTTGTCACGCCGTTGCTGCAAATTTCCTAACGCAAATTTATCATTCGTTTTGCTTACTAAGTCCCCGAAGTAGTGACTCCATGATTAAGGTATTCGATTATTACCACCTCTTGTAATTCCTATAAACAGCCGATGATCTTACCGGCGAATGGAATCGCCTAAATTACATCGGAGTTGGAGATGAGTGATGACGGTTTCCAGAACATGACGTAGAAGCCATGTTCCATGGTTTAGAAGTCTAGCCAAAACATCAGTCAAAATCGTATGTTAAGTAACCCAAACAGCTTTGTTAAATTATGTGTCTCGTTTGTTACTGCGTGTCAGTCGTTTAGTTTTCCTACCATAACGCAAACAGTAACACAACGAAACGCTTCAACTTTTTAGATAGACCGTCCAGGTCGGGGATCATATTTAATGAAAGTTCTTTCTCGTTTGAGCTCAGGACACCTCAGCAAATGGCAATTTCATCCATTTTTAGAAAACGTACCGACACGATGCTTATTAAAAAATAGAATAGACCCTGGTAAACTGCAATGTTTTTAGATTTTTCCACTAGTTAGAGAACTTTTCAGCAGGCTGAAAGATGATTAGTGATAGTGTTTTGTTGTGTGTGTGCCTTTCTGCGAATATCCGGTTTATTATTGTTATCAAATTCCTTATTGATTTATTAAAAATATATCGGCTATATAATGAAGTTTAAAATAGGTACAACTATATATATAAGTATTCAATTTCGATTGTGGCTTTCTTATTATGTCAATGGGATTCATATTTGTATAGCGATCGTTATAAAACCTTTGCAAAACTTCCTCAGAAAAGTCTTTTTATGGGTATGTGACCATTTGTGTGAATATAAAAGTAATATAGCTACAGCTAGCACCCTAGTTAACCCACGCATTAAGTTTAACCTTCCCTAAAATTTTTATTATATTTTGAATGACATACTTTAGAGTAAAACCGCTAAAACTATAAAAAAAATAATGCAGGCTTTTAAATAATATGTTGTAGAAAAATAATTCCCACCATCATCGCTAAAATCGGTACACACAATGCTATCTAATCGGGATTTTTGTAAAGTTTATTTAGTTAGAGATTTACCTTTTTTATTATTTTAAGGGAGAAAAAATAATTTTGCAATTGTTTCGGAAAATTTTCTATATGACAAAATAACACCATACAAAAACATTTATTTTTTTATATTTTCAAAACCTATGAAGCAATCACTATTTTACTAAACGCATCAAAATCAGCTTTTATTTTTCCACAAGTAAATAATTATGTAATATGCCAACTAACAATAATTAAACAGCTGAATTGTCACCTGATTAACATCCGCGGTCATCGCTCTACACTAGCTTACGATTTAAATACCTAATACAAGGAAAACATTATTTTTCCATAATACAATAACACTCCAAGTGTTATTGCACTATATCTAATAATAAAATCTATATAGAATTCTGTTTCTATGTTGAATTAGTCTCCGTTATCTTCACTATAAAATGGTTTAATTTGATTATTTTTTTTAAACAGTTAATCGTGTAATCTGTTATTGGTGGGTAAGTTAACTTTCTTCAGATATTCATCATAAAGCGTGATTAATCATATTTAAAACATTTTTGTTACTCTTTTTTATTAGTAACGTAAAATGTATATCGCAATACTTTTATTTAGGATAATTCCCAGCCAAGTGGTGTTATTGTACATAAAGTGTATTCGACGTAGTGTCTAGGATACGAAAAGGAATGTTTAGGTGGGTCGGCCAAGTAGAAAATATTATGAATGAGAAGCGGTTTACGAGTAGTATATACGGAGGACGGTGGAGTTGACCTTGCCGTACATACCTGGACCAGGACGTAGTATCGAATTCCTTCTCCAAGGTCAAAAGTAGTCAGGGAACGACAAGCGTGCGTAATGAATGTCATGAAAATGGATGAAACGTAGGGCCGTTGCAAGTGGAAATCCGTGTTCTCCGCCTACCCCTTCGGCAAAAGTCGGAAGTGTATAGATAAGAAGAAATTGTGTTGAAAAAATCCTTGGCTTTCATGCCGCAACACGTATTTAATTAGAATAAAAAATATAATGACAGTAAATCTTCGCATAATCTGAGTAAAGGTCTTCCAGGAATAGCCGAAATAGAACTCATATGTACGATATAATAACTCATTAATTTACATACATATCTAAAAAAACTGTACAAGCAAATCACAGTTTAAATCTCTACTTTATGGTTTATCCCAAACAAATACATACACCAATCGCTATTCATCTGCCCTTTACAATGTCTATGATTCTGTATGTTTAATTGTGGGTGGAAGAAATAGCTTGAAAGCGATCAGGGGCGCACATTGCCTGATTATTATTGTGTCTAAATGTGTATAAATGTCAAATAAATTATCTTCAACAAACGGTGTCTGTTTCTTACTACTTGGACAACCCATTGCGCTAAGCCCACCACGCATATAATATCCGTACAATAAATTTTCAAAATCAATTAAAGAGTATCTTTATTTCAAGTGTTCACAAGTTCAAGTGTATTCAATAATGGTTTATATTTTAGATTACTTTTGTAAGTAAGACGTCTATCAGATCCGCTATTAAACTATTAAAGTACAATACATTTTTTATATCAGTTTAAGTAGAAAACTGGCAAAATGTTGCTCATTCTTTTGAAGTGGAAAAATCGTTAACAAGAACTTAATATCCAAGACTCGCTGTACTGAGAAATATGTAACAACAACCCAGTGAAATATGAAACATAAAAGCTTTAGAATGTTGGCTGCTATTTCTGGATTTGTATAAAATTTTATAAAGAAAAATATCTTAACAAAACAACGAGTCTATAAAAATCCGAGAGGGTTTGACTCGAACAACAATGAATGCTATAAATAAGATTTGGATATTTTTAGGATAATACTATACATATAAGGTTTTTATCCTAAAAATAAAACCTATGTATCTATTATACATTGGTATTAGACGGCGATTTAATTTAACCGTATTTTTTATGCTACAAAATTTTTTGTATTACTAAGTTAACATATTTACTCTAAGAACCAAAACAAAAAAAACGATATGTAATAAAAATTCGTGACACAAGAGTAGACAAAGAATGAGATGGTATACATTTGTACAGATATGGCCATGCAAAGGCGATTACTAAATTCAGTTAAATTTGATACAAAAGAGGCTTTTCATTTATTTAAAAGAATACTTTAGATAGACTGCAACAATATGAACTCGACCCATTAAACGTTTTAATATACTTTATAATTACTTGCACTTAGTAAATCTGACATTATTGGTTTTGACTGAAAACAGAAATTAATTAGAATCGGTTCATAATTTCAAATTAAAATAAATATGTTCATTTATTTCACGACGTACGAGTAAGTCCACATGAAAATATTTAATTCCTATTGTGCACAAACCCGAATTCAACACACAAAAGGGTTAAGAATCACACTCCACGGTTATAAAGGCAACGTTGCTCTGAGCAAAAACACCTGAAAAAAGCTCTCGAATTCTTAATTTAAAACTTACGTCTCCAAGTCTCAAGTCGATGTTCTTCCAACTCGTCCATAGCGACGTCTGCACTAGTGTAGTACATTTGCAGGATCTTTATAAAGTCCGTTATTGTGAGCATACCCACATACTCTTGTCTTTGGGAATCCCATAGCGGGGCGGCACGGACACCTGGCGACAAAATTATAATACTCGCTTTATTTGAAGTGTTGTTAACAACATCCGACTTATTTGAAGTGTATACCGGTGGTTGATGAAATAGATAATTGGTCGGTTGTTTTTCTTAATACACGGTCACGCGCTATACATATAACGAGGTAAACGGTATATAATAGTTATAGCAGAGGGTAAATAAAGAGTTACTCGAACCTCGTAGGGAACACGAAGGTTACATGCTATAAATAAAAAAACGTTATTTAATAGTTTCACTAAAACACACAGGGTGTACAGGTCATTAAAAATATAAAAAAAGTCACAAAGACCGGAGCGTATCAGATATTGATAGATTATGGACATCCCACATGTTTCTGGCAGAGGGTAAATATTAATCTCACTGTTTATATGGTGGCGTACTAAGGGGTATAATTTATTTTATCATTTACATATAGAAAATTTATTGTAATTAAAAAATATAAACAATTTAAAAGTGAGGTATAATACTACGATATATAAAATAAAGTCGTGTTAGTAACACCATTACCACTCAAAAACTGGACCAACATTATGTTTTTAGAATTGTCTTCTGTTTTATTTGTCTCCGCCGATAATAAAAGGAAAACTGTCGTAGCTATAACAAGCTGCTTCACTAAAGAGTGACCCATTCACCAAAATAAATCGCAATACAAAAGCTTAATAATTTTGAATTAATTTTAAAATCATAAAATCTATTAGGCCGAACGAATCTATTCGCCGGGTCTGCTAGTATTACATATTATTTAATCAATGGTATATCGATGCGTAAAGGTGACGTGAAAATGTTTATCTGATTTTTTAGATAAAACTCGTTACAATGATATATACCAAATATAACCGATTATTTTACAGCTGATATTAGAAAACAGCAAACAGAGACCATTTCGCGTCTTGAATTATGGTGAATTAATTAATTTGTAAAGCGACTTAACCATTAATATAGGTTCGTTTCATAGGTTTGAGTTTTGATTACATACAGGAATATAAACTTGTTAATAACAAAATCTTCAAATTTATAATTATTTGTATAATACTGAAACTACATAAACAAACTTTACATTGTTATTCATAAAAAAATGTTTTTTATTTTTATTTTCTATAAAACATTACAAATAACAAATGTGATTAACACATTGATTTACGCAATGACTGCATACATATCTAATTATATATGTTTTGATTTACATATGCCGCTAATAAATATACCACGATTTTCAGTGTTAGTTAGTTTATTGAATCGACAATATAATTGTAGTGTCAAGAATTTTTAAATTAAATTTGTTATATAATTTTAAAAATGAATTTATCATTTCAGAATATTTCTATGAAATAAATTTCATTGCAATTATTTTATGAAACTTTCACATTGGTAAAACTATATCCAAACAGTCAGAAGTCAACGAAAGTTAGATATATCTTTCACCGACAATATGTTTAATGGGAATTTAGGGAGAACTAGAGTCGAGACATGTAATAAGTACGAAACCTTATGTCAAGAACGCATTTGATTTTGATACGAAAGTTATAAAGCTAAGACTCAGATTCTGTGAGTGTCATTGACACAAGAAACTGACGTTTTTTATTCTACCCCAAGGTTTAGTTAAAAATTTTGATTATAATTAGTTTTGCCTTAAAATTTTAGAATTTATAAAATACTAGCGACCCGCCCCGGCTTCGCACGGGTGCAATGCTGATACTAAATACACTACAGAAAATCTGTGAACGTTGTTTATAAAAATGTGGGTTATCCATTTTTCTGTAGACCTTTTCAATGTGTACAATACTTAGTACATTATTTTGATAAAACTCGTAGGGTTCAGCCTCCGTTTGCAATGTAAGCGGAAAAATTTAATTATTTACGACATCACATTAGAAACCTCAAAAATAACAGTACTTCTCCACTATTTAATGGATGTTTTTATACATATAAACCTTCTTCTTGAATCACTCTATCTATTTAAAAAAAACCGCATCAAAATCCGTTGCGTAGTTTCAAAGATTTAAGCATACAAAGGGACATAGGGACAGAGAAAGCGACTTTGTTTTATACTATGTAGTGATCATGTACGTATGCGTTCTTCGTATTTATTTAACTTACATTATGACTTTGTACGAACATAAAAATGAATGACGGAAAGTCACAGTATGATATGAAATAAAATAAATGTTTGCAATAAATCATTGGAGATTAACTATTAAATATTTGTATAGTTAAATAATAATATACCTTATCAAATTAGAAATCACATGTAGTTTTTGAAATTCCATCTCTAAAGGATTGAAAGGGACCAATGAACATGAACATGAAAAAGTGTTCATTTGTTAGCCTTGACTATAATAACGAAATTTCTTATCGGTCAGTAGCTCAAGATAAGAAATTGAACGTCTTACAATAGGTATTACATTAGAAATACTTAGATCAAAGGAACGATAAACACCTTGTTAGCCAGCGTGGTTATTGTTTCGAGGGCCCTGCATTAAAATACAATATCGTTATTTACATTTGTATAATCGCTCAGCTTAAAATCGCTTATAGCTAATTTTATAAACGTCGCGCAGCAAAGTTACACTAAAAAGTTAACACAAGATTGGTTATGAATGAATAGTTTCGCAAAGGTAGTATGAAAAATATGCACGCACTATAGTGTACGACAAGTATTACTAATGTGATTGCAAATTTTATGTAAATAATGTGACCTGAATCAGGTATTCGATGTGTCTTATTAAATGAGTTTATTAATATACTATTATACACCTAATATGTGTGTTATTATGTAAGCCATACTAATCAAGTTACTTATTAATTGCCTAGCATGATACAGTACACTGAATAGCTATAACATCCTCCACTGGTATATCACGTAATATACACACACAGCCTTGATAACAAGCACTATTATCAAATAGCTTTGCTCCTATAGTAAAAGTTAAAAATAACACAATCACAATACATTGATTTTACCATGGATATTTTTATTTAACTCACCGTTATACACAAGTGCAAAGAATGCCTTCTTGACGAGCAATTGTGTGTCGAATACCACCAACTTAGCCGATGTCGGGATGAGATCGTAGCATTTGTGGAATTTGAAAAATTTTACGAATATCTGTGACTCGTCCTCTTCTGCAAAAGAAATTACACATTACAGAGCCTAATTATTGGCAAATAATATATTTAAACATTTACTACTATACAATTACAGTAGTCCGATTAACGTAAGCTTTGTATTTTTTTAAACCTCATTTGTTAAAACCTGTGAAAACGTATTTGTTACAGAAAAAATTTACAACCAGTTGTACAACGTTCCAGGCATACTAGATACCTCCTCTTGTAAAATTTTATTTTATTATTTTTAAATTAAATAAAAATGGACTTTCATGAATGTTGAAGGTTTCTTTCTCTACTATGATTCTCTTTAATTTGATTATTGCTACCTTACATAACAAATTCACTACTTTTTACCGAGTGCTACAATTTTTTTTGCAGAGAGATTTAAAAAGAACCAACATTTAGGTTTGGAGAGAAATTTTAGATTTTCAGATCAACAGTTATAGGTCAAAAGTCAAACCGTAGATTGTTTAATGTAAAGTTGAATTAATATATTTAATAATTATGACATCTAACATATAACATGCGTATTAAAAAAATACGTATTAAGGTTAAAAATGTACGGAACTTATAATTTTCTGGTATATTATTGAAGCGTGGCGCATGTTTCCTAGCCCCAAATTTAAAAAAAACTTTACATTTGGCATCAATGATTCCTGTTAAACAATATTAATACGAAGTCCTGTACATAAAGGTGAAACAGCAAAATTCCAAAGGAGAGTTGTTTACTAGTCAGGATTTGATACATATTTTTTTCCGTAGTCTCCACTGTGGTTTCCCGTCTTTTGTGGAGAAGGCCCGGAGCTGTATCTTCATGGCCCTGTTATTAACAGGCCGTCAAAAGTGACAGAGCTGAACGATGAAATATTAGAAAATACAGTAAAATCTTCCTGGTCGTAAAAACCGAAACTCGTAACAGCGTATGACGTTGTTATTAAGTACATCATACTTCTACCCGCCGGGACCATTATTTTTGGTCATTATAACCAGTATGTTGTTCTAAAGTCGTAACGGTTTTGATTGTATATTTCACACCTAACCAAGAAGATACTATGTGATATACTATATCTAAACTGTGACATGCCTGACTGTGCCGTCTTTACGATTTGACCACAGTCAACCCAGCGTATTCATTTATATACAGAAAAATTCAGAAGAAAGGTTATCCATAATCAAGAATTCATATAGTGTAGTCAAATGAGAGAGAAAATTCTACACTGACACCGATAAGTACACAAATGAAATAGGAAGCAGTCTTTCGAACGATACCTAATGTATATACTATATCATTTGATAAGGTGATAAATGAGAAGAATTCCGAGTTTGCTAGAAATTAAATATTCATTCACAACAGTGATTCAATTACATATTTAATTAGTCTATTCAAAACAGTCGTAAACTTGTGTAAAATGCAGTTTGCACACCCGTTGCATATAAAAAACTTAATAAAACCTTTATTAAACACCATTTCAAGTATATTTTTTCCAAATTGTTGACAATTTCTATACATTAAAATTCAAAAATGATTTTCTAAGTAGTGAGATATATTTCAAGTCTAGCCGTTCACGAATTCAAAACTACACGTGTGAAGATACCGGTTGTTTATTTATGTTTAGCAGCAGCTGGCAATGCGCACGGTTTTGAGGTCATTCAGTGACGTCACAGGGAACCTCGTGACGTAAGCTCGACTATACATCATAATATATAGTAGACCTAATACTGAAGCTAAAATTATTTATAGATTTGATAGAAAAATATTTTAGAAGCGCCACCGCAACTACTATGATTAACCAAGAAAACATGTCGAGAGTAGATGTAGAGTCTCAATATATTAAACCTTGATTTAAACACACTTAAACGACGCACAGAAACAAAAAATAAGCAAGACGTCCCCCTATAACGTTTGTTATTACGACGCAACGCTGATACAAAAACAATGAAACGGCGGCTTCCAAAACAAGGGGCGCAAACGGCGTGGGTGAAATAAACAAACCGACACCTTTTTCTAGCCAATCAGCGAGAAACGCTTTCCACGCGCGGCCGACCGCTTCGAACTCCTTGATGAGCTCTATAGAGTAGACGGTCTCTTCGCCTTCTTCTACGGCGAGGGCTGGGTGGTCCGAAAAGTAGTGTAGGCGCAGCATGCATCGCCCGCCGCCACTCGGTGCGGCCCGCTGCGCCTCCTACGGCTCACTGCTAATTATACACCAAACGGCGCCCGCGCACCCGCGCACTACTTGACACACTCGTTGGCGTTCTGCCCCAACTCGGCCTACGCCCACCTCGCTTTAACGGGGAGACGCGACTACAGCATATCCGCATCACACAACTCCTATACCATATCGACGCTAAATATAATCCGTACCAGATCCAAAATTAACGTGAATTCACTGTCAACGGCGCAAATTCAAACTAATTATATACGCCATTCACTGGGGCAGTATGGTAATCAAAATACTTAGTCTGGCCATAAATACTGATACAATTAAAAATAAACAAAATATTACATTTTAATTTGGAATCTGTTATTTTTATATGATTGTCCATTTAGTTTTCTCATTTTGGCGCCAATAGTTTGTATAATATTTTGCTATATTAAAATGCAGTGGGGTGATGAAGAGAACCGAATCGCTGTGATTGCATTACCAAAGTAGGTATAAAGCTAAATGCACATTTTAAACCTCTCCATACGCTTGGTATTTGTAAAATATTTGAGTACTGGGCTATTAATAAGTACAATGAGACCTCCTCTATTTGTGACAGAAAAATATCTGGCCTTCCACGTAGTCTTCTTAAGAAAAAGGTGGTCAAAGCAGTAAGGGAAAGAATTCGAAGAAATCCTGTCCGAAAGCAAAAGATTTTATCTCGGGAGACAAAGATAGCACCTAGAACCATGTTGCGTTTTTAAAAGATGACTTAGGACTTGTAGCCTATAAGAGACGTTCTGGTCATTTCTTAAATGATAATTTAAAAAAGAATAGGGTGATAAATCGAAAAAATTACTGAAGCGGTACGCAAAGAGTGGTCACAGAAAAATTTTGTTTACGGATGAGAATTTTTTTACAATCGAGCAACATTTTAACAAACAAAATGACTGTATTTGTGCTCAAAGCTCTAAGGAAGCTTCCCAATAAGTCGCAGTGTGCAACGTGGGAACTATCCGACTTCAGTGATGGTTTAGTGGGGTATTAGCTATGAAGGAGTGACTGAGTCATACTTTTGTGAAAAAGGTATCAAAACTTCGGCACAAGTGAATCAAGATACCATCCTTGAGAAGGTAGTGAAGCCATTTATAGTAGGGGAGCCCAAGAGGGGATTTCGGGATTTACTCAAGCGCGGCAGATTAATATACAGGGGGATACCTTGTACCCGGTTAAGTACCTCCACCAAATATGAGGCCCATATATAAGGCCGCCCGTGAAGGATACAGGATCAGATTAGTAAAAAAAAATTGATCATCAGACATTCTCGAGCGCGTCAGATTAAGGTAGTGTGAGTTAGTCACATCCTAAAAAGTGTATATTCCACTAATCTGACAATTTGAGAGTGACCTAAAGAGAGGGGAGGGCAGCAAAGTTGTAAAAAAAAACGTCATCTTGACATTCTCGAGCGTAGCTAATTTTTTTTTTATTTTGAATGAAATAATTCAAGTATATTGAAAAATATATAATCTGACGATTTCCGCAAGCCGAAATAACAAAATTTCGTCGATAAAGTTCGTGCGATAAACGCGTGCAGCTGCGTGATGCCTACATTTCCTTCTCTGCGTTTCCCTCAAAATTAGATTTCATGTGAATTTGAACCGATTCGGACCGATAGATTTTGAGAAATTTTGAAAAATCTAAAAAAATAACAATTTGTTATTTTGAAAGTGTTTTTTTGCAATAACTTTTAAACGGCTTTATCCATCAACTTCAAAAAACTAATCCACCTTTAAGCTTGAAAAACGACGTCGATCGCCACCAAACTGGTCAAAATCGGTTGATTCGTTCGAGAGATATCGTGAACGAAAGAAAACCGAAAAAAGTGTTTCTATCACATAACTTCGACATTTCATATCGGATTATCGTTTTTGATGAAATTAAATAATTAGAGCTTAAAAATGCGTCGATCGCCGTCAACCGCGGGAAAATTGCTTGATCCATTCAAAAGTTATTGGGCTTTGAAAATTTCAAAAATAGTGTTCTATGAAACTTCTATCAGACTTTCGAGCTGGAAGAACTCAAACGCATAGAAATATTATTTATTTGAACTCAGCAAGCTCATAAGTACAATTTTAAGCGCCCAGGAATGGAATTGCAGGGATGGCCTTTAGGGTAAACCGTTTTTCTAATATTTTTTTTGTCAGATCAGGCAAATCCCTCTAGATAATCGTCAGATTATGAGACAGTACGTTTAGAATATAAATCTGAACCATATATATCTTAATCTGACGCGCTCGAGTATTTCAAAATGGCGATTTTTTTTTGCACATTATAATAATGGCTGCGAGTTTGCGTCAAATCGAAATCGTCAGATTATTGAATGAGAGCTTTTGTTTTGGTGCACTTAACACCCCCTTAGAAAACCTGACGCGCTCGATTAAATTTTTTTTTTTTCATTTTTAACCCTTACGTACAACCACCCCCATCATGCAAATGATCAGATTAACATACGTACATTATTAAAAATACGTAGGACATTGATGCTATCAATATCTGACGCGCTCGAGTATGTCCATGCAACAGTTTTTTTTTACATATTTAAACATCTATAGCCGCTTTCCCCACCGATGAAAAGGTATATATCATATAACATTTTTTTCTTCTTATCATCTAAGCTTTGCAACCCAATAGGTCTCCACGACGCTCGAGTAAATCCCCATTTAGCATCGTGGGCTCCCCTACCATTAATAACACCATTTTCAATAACAAAGAATGGTCCTTCCAACAAGACTCTGCAACGGGTCATAAAGCTCGGTCTACGCAGTCTTGGTTGAAAATGAACGTTTCGGACTTTATCAGCGCTGAAGACTTGCCGTCGTCTAGTCCCGATCTTAATCCGCTAGATTATGATTTATGGTCAGTTTTAGAGAGTATGGCTTGCTCTAAACGGCATAATAATTTGGAGGCCCTAAGACAATCCTTACGATTGGCAGTGAAGATTTTTCCCATGGAAAGAGTGCGTGCTTCTATCGATAACTGGCCTCAACGTTTTAAGGACTGTATCGCACCCAATGGAGACCACTTCGAATAAGCTTTTTATATTATAAATTGTTTTTTATTTATGTATTAAACTAACACACTGTAAAAGTAATAAATGTTATTTGCAACAGAAAAAAAATTTTTTTCTTTGTTTCAGTATTTATGGCAAGACTAGGTATATATGTTGTGAGCCAGGTGTGAGGGTTTGCCAATCTTGACGAAACAAAACCTTATACCGCTAAATTCACCGTTACCCCTCATGTCACCGGGAATAACAGAAATCAAAGTTTTATAAGCGAAATCTCCAGCGGAGATTTTTAAATTTTCACGTATTTTAATTGAATAACCGAACCTTTTGCAAATATTAACCTCTTCGAGCAGCGAATCCACGTTTGATCTCCTTCTCTGACTATATACTTCATATTTCAACACTATATATACGTCCAAATTCGTAAAATAAAAAACTAAAATGATATATTATCTATAAACATCATAAATTTTAACGACCGAACGCAAAATAAACAAGATAATGATTACTTTTACAGAAACGATTAAAACGTTAACTCTTTTATTGCTTTTGGTAATACTAATGCAATATGTTCAACCATTTAACCTAGAACATAAATAAAACGCAACTTAGCTTCTTGACTTCTTCGTCTTAGATTAAGGATATTTTTTATTTATTTTTTTTATAGAACAGGGGGCAAACGGGCAGGAGGCTCACCTGATGTTAAGTGATACCGCCGCCCATGGACACCCTCAATGCCAGAGGGCTCGCGAGTGCGTTGCCGAAATAATACTCTAAAACACCTCTAAACCGAACCGTTTCTCTCTTTACGTATATTATTTTAAATAATTAACTTTGTTAAAAATTAACATAAAATAAATTAAATAACTTACCTAGATCCGACAAGTTAGCTTTCTGTATGAAGGGATCCACCACTGGAAGCTGAAATATAACTTTTATCAGCGACTAAGTCTCAAAGTTTAATGAATATTTTATCATATTACAAAAACAGATTTGATTCTTAATTGTTTGATGGAAAAAATTGAATCGTAAGGTGGTTGTAAATTTGCTGTTGCTGTTAAATTTGTTCTTTAAGATGTGCATTTTATATTTGTAAGCAACAATAGATGAAGATAGGGAATTCCTAGTACTGCGGATATGAATCGACGATTCTAAAGACAGATAATGGAATCCCGGTGAGCACATAGTTTATGTTCAGCTACCTTAGCAGCTAATTTACATAATGGATAATATGTACTATGAAATAATGCATATTTAATAATTTTAACAAATAGCAACTAATTTTGATTATGCAATATTAGAATCGCAAAATATTATGGTCTAATATCAGTCAGGCCTATAATATAATAATATTTTATATATTT